>NC_056751.1:818004788-818019788 GCF_019279795.1 Protopterus annectens | reverse complement strand
AACAGGATGATTCTGTTTGTGTCAATACAATGTTTAAAATATATTCATTAAAGGGCTTCGGGCCCAGTACCATCTGCTGTGACACACCACTAGTCACTTCCAGACCTCTCAACCGTCCAGATTTTCACAAAAAGCTCAGATTTTTGCTTCAGATCTTTAGGCTGTTCCTCATACAATTTGTGGTTTTATGACAAATCAATGAGGATGAATTCAATAAATAATGACAGACATTTGAGTTTCAGACTTCGTATCCTTCAGAAAATGCATGAGATCACAGAACCATTTATTCTAGCAGCTTTTTAAGTTTATAAGAACAATATTTATATTTTGTCCATACTTTAGATGTTGTTCCCCCATTATTTTTGGCATTGTCCAGATTTCTTATGCTAAGAGGTTGAAAGGTATGGTCATCCTCACCACCTTAGTTCTGACAGGGTATGGTCACTCCTCCCCCTTGGTTTTGAAAGGGTACCTGTCAGCACCAGACTTGAGTTCTCTCTTCCAGTCACTTCCTTATGCATATACAATTCCTTTTTGTGCTGATAATCCCTAGTGCTATCCAGCACCCCTTTTAGTGTTTTTTGTTAAATATCATGCTAAACTCCAGGTACAATGTGTAAAATGAAAAATCTTTGTACAGTTTAGATGCAAACCAGTTATTAAATTGGATTAGATTCATTCGGCAAGATCTGTTTCCTATAAATACATGTTGGACTAAGTCCTACACCTGCATTATGCATTATGGTTTATAGTGGGAAAGTTATATAACAAATGTAAACACCATATCCTGGGCAAAATTTATTTCAATCAAAATCAACAAGTTTACATCTCATTTATTGCTAGACCGCTCTCTCTCTCTTGTTTTCTTTCTCTTAATAAAGACTAGTATATAACATAACCAAAGAAATTGTAAAGGGCATCAGTGCATTTTTTAATGAAAAAGCTATACATTATTTCATTTTTATAACAGTATTTTTATGTTGCACTCAGTAGGTCTGAATGTCAGATATAATTATTTTAAACAAAATAAAGCCCCCCACAACCTAAATGGTAATCAAACAATAGTTTGGAATAAAACTGTACTGATATGCAGACAAGTGGCTTTAACTCCAAGCAATAGATGAAAGAGACTTCATTTTAGACATTTGCAGTTGTGCTTCTAGGGGACATGAGCCATGACAATTCGTTATATACCATCTGAATACATGCCCCTATGCATTGCTGTGCTGGAAAACCTTTCTCTAGTTTCAGGGGCAGGCGTGTACCCACTGGTATGTTAAGCTAGTGCAAGCTAACACTTTATTACCCCTCAAGCATAACCACAGCAAACAGACATATATATGGGAACCACATTAGTGAATATGAAGATCTGAATGAAAGATCAGAACTATGAACAAAAAAGGTAAAGGCACAACAAGATAAAAGTTGTCAAGGCAAACAAAATAATTATCTTTGTCTAAAGCAAAGCACGCCAATTATCCTTACTGGCAAGTGCAAGCCAGCTATTTGTGGTTTTTACTCAGACTTCCTGGGATACAGCATTTTTTTGTTTTAGTTTTTATTTATACATTTCCATATACAGCACTGTGTGTCACAGTATCTTGCTACAAATTACCTTTTGACACAAACTTGCTTGACACAGGGGCCTGTTGTCAATTAACTGGCTGTCCCCCTATATATAAAGATCTCTCTCTCTTTCTCTGTATATATGTGTGTATGTGTATATATATATATATATATATATAGGTTACCTTCATTTGACTGAAAGCTCATTTCACTGGCAAACATTTTAGTCGGACCAAATGACTGAAACTTCATTTCACTGACACTTCATTTGACTGACAGTTCATTTGACTGACAGTTAGTACTGGCAGTGTCTAGAGTACTGTAAGGAAAGTAAAATGAATATGTCCTTTTCCCAACTGTACTGTGACCCTGGAGTTAGTATATATAGTTTTGGTGTGTGTGGGGGGGGGGGGCACAGCACCCTACAATGGGGGGTGTGGGGGGCACATTACTAAACAATGTAAAACCAACAGCAGAGAATATAACGTGAAAGTAAGTGGGGGGCTATGCCCCCACCCCCCCAACTATATATACTAACTCCATAGGTAGTTAAACCACAAAGTCACCCAACTCTGTTTATAAATCCAAAGTTTATTAAAGGATCTCTTAAAGGTGGGGGTTAGTGAAAGGCTAGCGGACATTATCAACAAAACAGAAGGGAAGGAAAATAGATGGATAATTAGGATGACAGCCAACCAAGGGAGGGGGGTGAATGATACAGTTCCCCTAAAGCCTGTACTAAAATCTAGACCTTTGAGAAGATGAATTGTTTATATTAAGTTTTTTTATATTAAGTTTGTTTTATTCATAACAGTTGAACATGGTTTCCATTATGCAATACTATGCATCATTATGTAATATAGTTTTTAGTATGTGCCCTTTAAGTGTTGATTGGTTAAATTATGTTGGTAGTATAAAAGTGTGGTTCAAAGATTTGAATTTTAACATCTGATGAAGCAGTCTTAGGGACTGCGAAAGTGCTTACATATTTTAATAAACGTTATTTGGATTTATAAACAGCCATTGGGTGACTGATTTATGCTTTTGGAGTTTATTTTTGTTTTAAGCAGAGTCTTTGCCTGGGATACTTTATCTTAAATCTGGGAGCTGGTGCTTACTCCATTTACTTAAGCTTGTTAAACTTTGAGAAATTATAACAGAAGCAACAGATGACTTTGTAACAAACTCCACTTGTTATTTTTACTTAGAATGAAGACAAAACAGCCAGCATAAGTACACATTCAACATATTGTCGAGTGCTTTCAACTTATCGAAAAGGTTTTTGACTCTAGTATTATGCTGGGATTCCTATACAACTGACAGTTGCTTACAGCTATCTGTAATTATTGTTGACTGCTTTACAATATCTATAATTATTGTTGACTGCTTTACAATACTTCTTTGATACATTGATAAATTATCTTTCCCTAAGCTCTAAACCAGCTCTCCATCTTGGAAAAGGTATGCTTACTACAACAATTGACATAACCTACTTTTAGACACTCTACATAACCTACTTTTAGATGCTCTATCCACCATGTCCTTTGCCCCCTCCCCTACTTCCTGGTTCAAAAACTATCTCTCTGATAGAAAACAATCAGTCAAATGGCAAGGTGTACTATCACCTCTACTACCAACTACTGTAGGCGTTCCACAAGGATCAATACTGGGTCCTCTACTATTCACCATTTTCACCAATAAACTACATACCTCCACCCTGCATGCATCACTTATACAATACGCAGCTGACTCATCCCTAATCTGCTCAGCCCCATCCATAACCACTCTTCAAAAGCTTACCCAAGAATCCTTCTGCTCCGTGGAAAAATGGACTACTGATATCCAACTGATTCTAAACCCCAACTAGACCAAATTACTTCTTTTCACCCCCAACAAATCCAGAACCACACCCCCTTCCTTCACTATCACCTCCAAAAATGACACCACAATCTCTCCCTCTCCCCATACTAAGCTCTTCGGTGTTGAAATAGATAAGGATCTTAACTTTGATGTCCATATCTCTCATTAGGAATTAGGAACTTTATACAAACACAAACAGTTCCTATCAGACCAAGCACAAATCACCCTAGCCCAAACCCACCTTTTGTCTACCCTAATGTATGCATCACCAATCCTAACCCACATCAGGAAAATAGACCTAAACAAACTAGAATCCTGTTATAATAAAATTGCTAAATTTGCCAATAACTCCACTTTTAGAAGCCATCACTGTCTTGCCCTAAAGGAGCTACAGTGGGTAGAACTCCCTCAATTAATTGGTTACCACCAGCTAGTGCTCATCTTCAACATACTAAAGAATTCCCACAAATCTCCAGCCCTAAACCAACTACTAAACCGATATTCAGCAAACCGTCCTCTACGCTCATCTAACAAAACCCTGCTCTGTATATCCAAAGCCAACAATACTGCAGGGAAAGCTCTTTTCTCTAATACCATTGCTAGGAAATGGAATAACCTCCTCCAGAATCTCTCTTCAGCACCATCTATCTCACTGTTCAAAAAGTCACTTAAGTCACGCATCTTGCAATCCTGACTCTGTCCTTGCATCACATAAATGCTTTCCTGCTGTCCTCCAATTCTTGCTACATTTCTCTCCTCACTGCTTAGTATCTCTATTATACAGTGCTCAAATACTCCCATACAGGGCCTACTATGTGTAAATTATTACATCTTGTGTGGTGTCTTTTGATTGAATCAGTTAATGTGAGTCTTTTCTCCCAAATACTGCCATCCAGAGTCCACTATGTGTAAATTAAGCTTGCTTGGAACAAACCATTGTATGATATATCTTTTTTGATTGCACATTTACACTGTACATATTGTTTGATGTGGAGCTTTCCTCCCCGGGCCTCCACTGTAAATGGACTTCGTTCCAGTCAGTCTTTCCCAGTAAACAAATGTACAATAAATAAATAAATAAATTCTACTTAAAAACTAATCCACGACTGAGTATGGGTATATCAGGATTTACCCATGGTTGGCATGGCTTGATCAAAAGGGAGAAGCCAGAGTATTGAACCAAAGCCAACCGTGTACAAATCCTGGTATACCCACACCTGGGAGTGGATTATTGCTATTATACAATGACATTATTTAAGAAAGAAATTACTTACCTTTCTTTAATAATGTATTTGTATAAGGGCACTGAAGTGTTCCTGCATGTTTCTTTTTTCTTTACTGACGTACCGATCATGTGTATGGGACTTGTGTCCCCACGCTTGCACAGTACATCAGTATAGTGCAGGACAAGTAACGGAGAAAAGAGAAATTTTGTTTTCCCTGTCGAGATTTTGTAAGGGACAACAGAGAAACAGAAGGAAATTCGTGCATGTTTCTGTTTCTTTATTTTTCTTCTTTTTTGCTCTGGCCCTAAGCATATTCCCGGAGAGAGTCCAGCCACTGAATTGTACTTCAGCAGCTAGACATTATTCTATTGGTATCTGCTTGATTTACAACAGGCGCGCTGACTGAGCTGTCCAATCAGAGTGCTCGTTTTGAATACAAATCAGCCATCATTGTATAATTTGCAATATTATGCACTAAAGGGTCTAGAGAGAAAAATAACCTGAGTTATCTCACACAAATCATAAATTTCCTCTATATTGTAGAATACATGTCTCAGGACCCACACAAATAACATTTCAATTCTTACCTCTGTGCGCTTTTTCAATATACCACAGAATATGTTTTCTGGGGTTTACAGTAAAATACATTTCCTGACAGTACCTATAGAATTACAGACACATTTTGCATATTTTCAATAGGTTCAGTGAGTCATAGCTCATTCTCAGACTAGCCTGTTTACTATTGGATGTTATAAGTCCTACAAGTCTTTGCACAAATACTGAGTGTATAAATTAGTTGGCATCAAATAATTAATTGTCAGGAACTTCCATAGAGCTGATTTTCTGATGAATAGTAGGAGAGAAGCGTAAATTGGTCCTTTGCTTTTGTAAACCTTGAAACTCTGAAGGGGATTTGCCGTATTGAGTTCTTATATTCACGTGTCAGTTATTCAGCTTCTTCTCCACTTTGCCCATTGAACATTGGACACCTAACTGAGGACCCAAAACAAAGATCTTGCCTCCATATAGCAGTTCTGAAAACTGAGCATTTTAATAGAAACCAGCTTGTTCTTCTAACGTCATGAATCAATTGTATTACAGAGCACAAGTTAGGAAAACGTTTCCAGAATCCTATCACTGTAAACAACTTAACTCATCCTGGTTTGGTAATCATTTCTAAAATCATTGCTTTTTCAGTTGTTTTGGCTTAGAACCTACTGCCTTTATTTCTTTTCTTTTTTAAAGAAACCTTTTTTATTGCACATATTTACATCTTCATTAATACATGATACAAAATAACACATCCGCTTTCAGCGACATCTTTTTTTTCTCTCTCTCTCTCACTCACTCGTTAGTATAGTCATTTCCATCATTACACTATGGTAAATATCCATTATTATTATTATTATTATTATTAACGGAGGTCTCTAATTTTGGTAAACAGACAACTATGTCTGTTACATCACCCTGTAACAACATATTCAGAAAACTCCACAAAACTTAGCAGGTTATATACATAACTTACCTCTGCCCACATAGGCACTAAATCTATACACTTTTGTACTGTTGTCTGTGTCCTATATTTCCTTACCACCCAGTCCTGAAGGCAAAATCATAACAAATACTAGTCAACTGTACATTCTTAACTTTCTCCACATACACATAAAATTCAAAATTGACACAGTTCATCATTCTAAATTATGTCTCTGCTTCATCCTAGACTTTATATCTTCTATCTATCAGCCCATCAGCCCACTCCATTGTCCTGGTCTAATAAGTTATAGTCTACAAGATTACTAAACATCTTCCATATTACCAATCTGCCATTCTTTACTTATAGTCAAGCACCCCACACAGTAGTGTGTTGACCAAGATTAACTCTAATTATAAGTGTATATTTAAAAAAGCTCCCTTGAGACATAGCATATATCATTATTTTCTATCAGGAAATATTCTTCATACCACTAAACATTTAACACTTTTATATCCAACGTTTATCCTTCACCTTATAGACACAGTTAGCAGCTCTCCCTAAATGTTTTCATATTGACTATAATTACTTCGTGTAGCATTGCTTGCTTGAACATAACTATCTCATGATTATCTGCTAACTTGGAAATAATATTCATCTCTTGTGTGGTTACATTACTAGCTTTTATCTGGCTATTCCTAGAGTTGACATGGAGATCTCTAAGGGTGGAATTTTGGAATGCTAGTACACTGTGATACATCAGGGGTGAAAATGTAGATTTGTGGTATCTAAAATGATCATGAACATCAGTGCTCCCTTTATCCTGAAAAAACAACTTCAAGTTAAGAATTCTGCAAAACAGGTATCAGTACACGCACACACAGACACACACACACACATATATCTATATATATATATATATATATATATATATATATATATATATATATATATAGATATATATGTAGACACACAAATACACACACCCACACACCCACACACACACACACACACACACACACACACACACACACACACACACACACACACACACACACTGAAGTTAGTCTAAACTTCAGTAGATCAAAACAAAAACAATTAACTGGAAAAAGTTGAAAAAAAAAAACAATGAAACCCTAAAGTGCATGCCCCAAGGCATAACCCCAGAACGTGCAAAACAAAACTTTTCTTATTGCTGGGGGCAGATAACCCAATGTACCCTCACACCTCCTGTTAATTATATACAGTAATTCCAAAATCACACAGTCCCTGTGGAAGGAGCCCGTTTCCCAAATTTTGGAATTGTCAGTCTCACACAAAACAGATATTGGTCTAAACTATATACACACATACACACATTGTTTTTTCCTTTGCACCCAGATCACAGCTGAAAAGGGTCTCTGGACAAGCCCATCCACCAGTTAAAAACTCAAAATAAAATAAATAATATTGGTAACAGTGGAAATATCCAAGTAAAGTCAAAGCTATAAAAAAATCAAGAACTCCGAGGAAAATGTGTAGGTCTCATTATTAAGTCAGGCACTGAATTCTCCCAAGACAAGCCATCTGGAAAATCCATTGTAGAGCCAGTAAGGAGACCTGTAAATTCATGCAGAGAATCCCAGATAACTGGATGGACAGCAAATGGGAAGAAGTCTACAGCTAACTCATATCCCAATGACATGCTCAAATGTGTTAGCTGGTGCAACATTTACCTAATTTAAACCTCGAGTTTAAACATGTTTTGAGCCTCAGCAATATTGCCAGGTCTTGGGCTATCATTTCCATGAAGGTCCAGTGTGACAGCAGTCATACATGTGGCCTTCTATCCCATTCACCTAGCTCTCTGTGACAAACACTAGGATGACCATACGGAGTAAGTTAAGTCTGAGATAATTTTTATTAAACTGTTGGGGTACTAGGACAATGCGAACAGTCCAGTATTATTAAAAGAGAGAGAGAGACAAAGATATACAAAATACTACAAAACATCAAAAGGGATACTGCTGTAAATCAGCCTGCAAATATAAATAAACAAAGCTAGATGTTAAATCAAGGCTTTTCAGTCAGAATAAGTAGTAAGAGTGTATTAAAACATTGATTGGTGAAGTTACTTACTCTCACCACTTCAGGGTTCAACAGAATCCATTCAACAGATAAGTACATAAAGGTTTCACATCAAAAGTAACAGTACAGATTAAAAAACTGTCTCATTGGCTACTTTAACTTTTAAAATTACACCCAGTGTTTCAGAAGCCATTCAGTCATTCAGAATCCTATCATTTTGCCAGACACTGGTGCCATGCCGTGGTCCTAGAGGTAGTGCCAATGAGTGGAGTTCCCTTAATCCAGTTAGCCAAGGTAGATCTGCACACACTGAGAGTGAATATAGTATGATCCTATAAGGCATGGAATTGGGAGATAGCAAAAGGATGCAAAGGGGTTTTACAGACATAAACAGCATTGTTTGGGACAGATTTAGTAGTGCGGAGTTCACATTATTAGACGGGTAATAATATTTATTACAGTGCATTATATCTAAGCAGTTTACATAACAATAGTTGCCAAAAACATTTAACAACAGAATAAATGTAAAGACCAGAAAATAAACCATCCTACCTAACACCACTCATTCCTACCCTATGCCATCTGTCCTCTGTTACTATTTCGCACAATCACCTTACGTTTCCCTCACACTCTCCCTATCACTAACTTCCAACATTTACAACTGCTCCCTCAACTTCTACAACTAATCAGCATAATGCTGCATTGTGTCCACCTTGCCTTTGAGAAATGAATATACCAACATGTTTACCTTACCTTATTTTGTATTTGAACTCAAATATTTATACTTTTTCGATTGTGTGCATTATTTCTAATGTATTTTTTTTTTTACTTTCTCTGATAGTGTGCATTTATTTCTGTTCAATACACTTGTATAACCTTCTTGAATACCAAACTTTATTCACTCTGTACTGTTCTCATTAATGCTACTGTATGCATGTAACATTGTTCTTATATTCAGCTTTTCTCCCCTGGCCTCCGCTAAAAAAGGGCTCTAGCGCAGTCTGACTTTCCCTGTCAACAAATGACAAAAAATAAATAAATAAATTGTAGGTTTACAGATACCTACACAGAAACTGCTTTTCTCTGCCTTGTACAAATCTGCAAATTTCAGTTTTGCAGTGAATGAATTTGACCACATGGTGTCAGTGTAATATCAGTTTCAGTGGAAATTCTGCTGCATCAGTTTTCACATCTGTTACAAAGTAACAGGTATATGAGCTCTGAATTCTCTTAGCCGATAATATTATTAGTCTCAAACACTTCACTCAAGAATAAAAGGCAAAACATAAAATAGGAAAGTGCAAATT
Source organism: Protopterus annectens (assembly GCF_019279795.1). NCBI lineage: Eukaryota > Metazoa > Chordata > Ceratodontiformes > Protopteridae > Protopterus > Protopterus annectens. Next base: position 818,010,291 of record NC_056751.1, on the reverse strand, counting down.
CTTTACTTCATGGAAATATTATTATTATTATTATTATTATTAGTTGTCACTGTTTTATTACAAAATCACACTTATTATGAACATCAGAGCAAACTGCTGAGGGAAAATTAGATACATTCCCAAACATCGACAACAGTTAAGAATTATGATGAGCACTTTTTTCTCTTTATATATATCTATATATATATATATATATCTATATATATCTATATATATATATATATATATATATATATATATATATATATATTCAAAGTCACTGCCTCAAGCTAAATGCCAAAAAATGCATAGTAATCCCATTTGGGAAAAACAAAGTACCTACAAACTACCTCATAGATGGGAATCCACTAAGTACAGAAGAAGTAATTAGGGACCTGGGTACCCAAGTAGATAGCATGCTCTCCTTTGATAACCACATAGCCAAAACGGCCAGGAAATCATTCTATGTGGCACACCTGATCTCAAAGGGTTTCTCATCCAGATCCAAGGAGGTGATTGTGCCCCTTTACTCCTCACTCATTAGGCCCATAATAGAGTACAATGCCCCATTTGGGATGTACCTCACTAGACACCTGCAACAACTAGAAAGACCACAGAAGTACCTCACTAAGAGGATTAAGGGCCTTAAACAATTACCCTATGAAGCACAACTAAAAAAGCTCCAGCTCTTCTCAGTCACTTACCGTCTGCTCAGAGGTGACCTATGCCTGACCTATAGGGGCATGTCAAACCCTGAACTAATGGACATGCTTCACCTCAAAAAAATGAGATCCCTCAGAACCACTCGTTCTAGTGACTTGAACATATGTGCAACAATAAACAGGATATGTTGGAGGGATAGATTCCTGTCCCAGTGACTCCCCTCATTCTGGAATAGAATCCCAATCCATATTCGACAGAGCTCCTCTCTGACCCTCTTCAAGAGAAATCTTGATGAGTGGATGGGTAATCGTAAGTTCTACCCTGGGATCACTTCAGGAGCCCTGTTGACAGAGGCCCAGGTCACTAATCTAATGGGGAGGCAAAAGCCATCACTCTGTGGCTAGGCTTATAAATGCCCATGGGCAGATAGCTTAGCACTTACCTATGAACCTATGAACCTATATATATTTCACAAACATCAACAACAGTTAAGAATTATGATGAGCACTTTTTTCTCCTTCTTTTCATATATATATATATATATATATATATATATATATATATATATATATATATATATATACACACACACACACACACACACACACACACACACACACACACACACACACACACACACACACACACACACACACACACACACACACACACACACACACACACACACACACACACACACACACACACACACACACACACACACACACACACGCACACACACACAGATAGATATATTGCAGCGGTATTGCCTTACTGCCTTTTCACTAGGTGAAGAATATAACTGCATTGGAAAGGGGTCACGGTGCTAATCATAACTCACATAAAACCTGTTATATTTTGAGTGGTGATAATTAAACCTATAAAATAACGGCAAATATTTAGCATTTGTATCTAAAATGTGTCATTTAAGAGTACTCTTTCACACATATTTTAGATAATAATGCAATTTACTTGGTTTTAGTTTAACTGGGAATGAGGAATATATAAAAAAAAAGCAAATTCTGTTGATACATTAATTTCAAGTTCTGATACAAAGTAATAAAAAAAATGTCCGTAAGTGTGTACTTAATATATCACTAGTCCAGCGTCACATTGGTAGCCCATTTGGGTGTCACTAGAGGAAGTGTACGGATATGACTAAGGCATGCAGCTATTACCATAACTGTCAACTAATATATTGCATAACCCCCTAATGTCACACTGCATCTCTTATGTAATGTTTTCATGTGTTTTATAACTGTAAACATTCCTTATTTTAGAAAATACTATTGCAAAATTTATATTAAATGACACTGCATATTCCCAAATATGGAATAAGTATAAACACACCTCACAGACTTACTGAAAAACTCTTAAATGTGTTTGCACCCACGTGTGGGGAGGCAAAAATAATGGTACACGTATTAAGCAGACATACAAGTACCTTGCTAAATATTAAAGTTCAAATCATGTAACATCATGCAGAAACAGCACAGAACATCTCATCAAATGAAAGCAGTAGCAGAGATAAAGTTGTACATTAGCATCGCTTGATGATTTTGGTGCATTCATGTGTTACCTTATAATGCATTTCAAACCCTAAAACATGTCAAGAGTTTATATTAGCACTAAGACAAAACCAGAAAAAGATTTGGACAGTTAATTCCTACAAGTGCCAACACAGTATACCATAAAGATAGAGTATGCAGAAAAAAGATTACACGAGTAAAATCAAACCCTTTAGAGATTTTTTTGTAGGTTAATATTTAATGTCTTCGATTTCATGTATGTATAACAGATTTGAAAGATTTTTCACTTTTCTGGACATATTTTGTACTGTCTTTATCATATCATCCTCTGAGTTTTTTTTGAATAAAACATTGTCATATCAAAGATCTTGATTTCTCACATTAGTCGTGAAGAAGAGCAACAGTCATCCCTCTGCACAAAGGTGGGCCATCTACAGACCCTGGAAACTACAGACCCATAAGTCTCATTAGTCTTGTATGTAAAGCCATGGAAAGAGTTATCATGGAGATGACCAATACAGATATAGTAAACCTCCAGACACTGGACCCAACCCAGTGTGGTTTCGTCAAGGGCAGATCATGTCTACTCAACCTGGTGGACCTCTTTGAGAAGGTCACCAAAGCAATGGATGAGGCATTTGTCACATTACCCCACTCAGGCATTGTTGATAAACTCATGAGGATAGGTATAAATCCATATGTCACCCCATGGATAGCCAACTGACTCACAGACAGGACCCAGGAAGTTAGAATTGGGGTGTACACCTCTACAAAGAGGTCAGTCACAAGTGGAGTTTGTTAGGGATTAGTCCTTGGATCACTCCTCAGAAGTCAAAGCCAATGTCAGTGGTCTCTGGCTGACTAAATTTGCAGATGATTGCAAATTAGGAGCTGTCATTGAATCTATCTCACACTGACACAAATATTCTCCAAGAAGGGCTGACACAGACAAACAACTGGTGTCAGAGCCATGGACTAAAACTAAATGCCAAGAAATGCATACTAGTATCCTTTGGAAGTAATCCACCCCTGGTAACTATCATATTGACAACACATCCCTTAGAGCTGATCCAGTAGACAGGGACTTAGGGACACACATAAACAGTAATCTAGCCTTTGATTATCACGTGTCTACAGTGGTAAGGAAACCATTCTATGTTGCGCAACTTATAAACAAAGGTATGACATCTAAGTCCAAGGAAGTCATTGTTCCACTGTATTTAACATTTATCAGATGTATCATTGAGTACAATTCCCCCTTTGGTATGTACCTAACCAAGCATATCCAACAACTGAAACGTCCACAGAGATTCTTCACTAAAAGAATACAGGGCATAAGTAATATGTCCTATGCAGACCGCCTCAAGGCCCTATCCCTGTATTCTGTCTCCTACAGGCTTTTGAGGGGAAATATATGGCTGACATACAGGGCATTGTCGGACCCCACTCTGATGGACCTCCTGCATATCCACAAAACAAACAGTACCAGAATTACCCATTCTAAAGACTTAAACCTTGCCTCTGATATAAATAGGACCTGCTGGAGAGATAGGTATGTATCCCAGAGACTACCCCATCTATGGAATAGGCTCCCCATCCATGTGAAGCAGAGCTCCTCCCTAAACCAATTCAAGTGCAACTTGGACAATTGGATGGGAAACCAGAAATTCATCCCTGGTTTGGCACCTATGTCTCTGATACAAACAGGTAACCTGTAAATGGTTCATATCCCAGGCCTATGCTTATATATCAGAATTTATCAGAGATTTGGGATGCATGGCTAGGCTTAAAAGGCCCTTGTGGTCATTAGCCCAGTAAACACTTATCTATAAGAAAGGGTAAAATGTTATCATGGCAGTGATACCAACAGTCTTTATCCATAAATATCCTACCATAGGCATTGCCTTTTCAAGTTATTAGTTACAAACCAGTTTTCTAGTAATAGATGCATGCTCGCGCACACACACACACACACACACACACACACACACACACACACACACACACACACACACACACACACACACACACAACCAACTACTTAAAATTACAGATGTAAGACAGATGTACGACAAATTGTTCAGAAGGATATTTCAAAAAAGTAGCAAACTATATTCTTCTGTGTGAAGCTTTTCCCCCACAAATCCCATATTGGGAAAATGAACTTACACACCCTTCAAAATAATAGACTCTGAGGATATTGCATCTCAGGGAAAAGGATGCTCTTATTTTGGAAAATCTGCAGCTTTTTCAATTAGCTATGAGTAAAAGTAAGTTGCACTGTTGATTTTCATCCATGCACATGACTCCCATATGCAAAATAAATGTCAACATGTCACACAATACAGCACTCATTTCATAATGAGACACCTATAGTACTTCAATTAATTTTGGTTTAGATGTGGCTATTATTCTACCTTTTATATAGTTTTGTTGTCTGTCCACCCCAGAATATCAAGGAAGTTCCAAGGTGCCAAGGAACACATCTGACACATTCAATACTTACTTCATGTACTGTCATCAGAGGTGCCAGAAGCTGTTGAAAACTGGGGTGGAGGTGCAGAGGGTGACAGGGGCACTTAGTGATCTAAAAAGGGCAATTTTTAAAATTATTTACTATCACAACATGGGTTCACTTGGAGGAAATTTTAAGTTTAGCCAGGTTCCATTTTTGTGTTTGAATTAACATTTCCTGATTGGTCTTGCCTATCCCATGGCTGATAATTGTATATTAGCCCTAGTGAGAATAACTGCGATCACACTGTAGCTAATCTGAGGGGACTCATGTAAGGGATGCAGCATTTAGGAACTGCCTCCATCCATTAGTGGCACGAGGGGTAATCCTGGAGTACATTTTCTATTACCCGTCCTTAGATCTAAATTGCATTTGAATGTGGACAGGGATGATATTTGTTTCACTTGAATAGATAGTCTGTTCTAGATATATATCCATCTCTCCACAACATTCAGTTTAGACACCTGGAAAGAATATTTCTGATGCCATTTGACTTGCTGTTGTTCAGTAAGTCCATCTATATTAGGTCAGAGGATGCCTTGTATGGCAGACATGTCACCTGTAAGCACTCTGTAGGATACTAAGTATAGTGATAAATCTTTGAGGTGGTCCATGAAAGACCTACTGTTTAGGATTTGTATCCTTTTAGTAAGGTATCTCTGTGGGTATTCCAATTGTTGCATGGGTCTGGACAGATACATGCCAAAGTGGGCATTATGCAAAATGATTGACCTAATGAGGGCTTTGTAAAGGGGGACAATAACATCTCTAAATCTAATCACAATCAATTTGTTTATAAGCTGTGCAATATGGACAG
>NC_056751.1:817527355-817622878 GCF_019279795.1 Protopterus annectens | reverse complement strand
GCCCCCTGAAAACACCATTATGTGTTTCAGCCCCCTGAAACCCCAAAAAATGGTTTAACCCCGTTCACAAACACCATTCAATGGGTTTCCTCATGATACCCTGTCTACAAACACCATTCAATGGGTTTCCTACTGATACCTTTTCTAAAAACACGATTCAACATTTCTTTTCATGACACCTTGTCGATAAACACCATTCATTGTGTCTCCTCATGATACCTTGTTTACAAACATCATTCACTGTGTCTCCTCATGATACCCTGTCTACAAACACCATTCAATGTCTCTCCTCATGATATCATGAGGAGACACACTGAATGATGTTTGTACTCAGGGTATCATGAGGAGACACACTGAATGGTATTTGTAGATAGGGTATCATGAGGAGACATGTTGAATGGTGTTTATAGACAAGGTATCATGAAGAGATGTTTAATGGTGTTTTTAGAAAGGGTATCATGAGGAGACATGTTGAATGTTGTTTATAGACAAGGTGTCATGGGGAGATGCTGCATGGTGTTTGTAGACAGGGTATCATGAGGAGACATTAAATGTTTATAAATGGGGTATCATGAGGAGACACATTGACTGGTGTTTGTAGACAGGGTATCATGAGGAGTCACATTGAATGGTATTTGTAGACAGGGTATCATGAGGAGACACTGAATGGCATCTGTAGACAGGGTATCATAAGGAGACACATTGAATGGTGTTTTAGACAGGGTATCATGAAGAGACACACTGAATGGTGTTTATAGACAGGGTATTATGAGGAGAAACACTGAATGGTGTTTGTAGACAGGGTATCATGAGGAGACACACTGAATGGTGTTTGTAAACAGGGTACCATGAAGAGCGGGCGGTACAGTGGTGCAGCAGTTAACATTGTTGTCTCACAGCAAGAGGTTCACCGGTTCGATTCTCAGCTGGGGTGCCTTCTGTGTGGAGTTTGCATGTTCTCCCTGTGTTCGTGTGGGTTTTCTCTGGGTACTCCGGTTTCCTCCCACATTCCAAAGACATGCATCTGGAGCATTTCTCCCCAGGCTCTGTGGAACCTAGTCGGACTTTACCGGTCAACAAATGATAAATAAATAAATAAAATAAAAAAAATAAAAAGAGACACACTGAATGGTGTTTGTAGACATGGTATCATGAGGAGACATGTTGCATGATGTTTGTAGACAGGATATCATAAGGAGATGTTAAATGATCTTTTTAGAAAGTTTATCATGAGGAGACACACTGAATGGTGTTTGTAGACAGGGTATCATGAGGAGACACATTGAGTGGTGTTTGTAGACAGGGTATCTTGAGGAGAGTCATTGAATGGTCTTTGTAGCCAAGGTATCATGAGGAGACGTTAAATGGTGTTTGTAGACAGGGCATCATGAGGAGACATGTTGAATGGTGTTTGTAGACAGGGTATCATGAAGAGATGTTGAATAATGTTTGTAGAAATGTTATCATGATGAGACACACTGAATGATGTTTGTAGACAGGGTATCATGAGGAGACACATTGAGTGGTGTTTGCAGGCAGGGTATCATGAGGAGAGACATTGAATGGTGTTTTTGACAGGGTATCATGAGGAGACATGTTGAATGGTGTTTATAGACAAGGTATCATGAGGAGATATTGAATGGTGTTTGTAGGCAAGGTATCATGAGGAGACACATCGATTGGCGTTTGCAGACAGGGTATCATGAGGAGACATGTTGAATGGTGTTTGTAGACAGGGTATCATGAAGAGACACACTGAATGGTGTTTGCAGAGAGGGTATCATGAGGAGACGCACTGAATGGTGTTTGTAGAATGGGTATCATAAAGAGAGACATTGAACTGGGTTGTAGACAGGTTATCATGAGGGGACATTGAATGGTGTTTGTAGACCGAGTATCTTTAGGTGAGACTTTGAATGGTGTTTGTAGACAGGGTATCATGAGGAGACATGCTGAATGGTGTTTGCCGAGAGGGTATCATGAAGAGACATTGAATGGTGTTTGTAGACAGTGTATCATGAGGTGACGTTGAATGGTGTTTGTAGACAGGGTATCTTGAGGAGAGACATTGGATAGTGTTTATAGACTGGGTATCATTAGAAGACATGCAGAATTGTGTTTCTAAACAGGGTATCATGAAGAGATGTTAAATGGTGTTTGTAGACAGGGTATCTTGAGGAGAGACATTAAATGGTGTTTGTAGACAGGGTATCATGAGGAGTTGTTGAATGGTCTTTGTAGACAGGGTATCTTAAGGAGAGATATTGAATGGTGTTTGTAGTCAGGGTATTATTAAGAGGCACACTGAATGGTGTTTATGGACAGGGTATCATGACGAGAAACAATGAATGGTGTTTATAGACATGGTATCATGAGGAAACATGTTGCATGGTGTTTGTAGACAGGATATCATGAGGAGATGTTAAATGGTGTTTTTGGAAAGGTTATCATGAGGAGACACACTGAATGGTGTTTGTAGATAGGGTATCATGAGGAGACACATTGAATGGTGTTTGTAGACAGGGTATCATGAGGAGAGACATTGAATGGTCGTTGCAGACAGGGTTTCATGAGGAGACGTTCTATGATCTTTGTAGACAGGGTATCATGAGGAGACATGTTGAATGGTGTTTGTAGACAGGGTATCACGAAGGAGACACATTGAATGGTGTTTGTGGACAGAGTATCATGAGTAGACTCACTGAATGGTGTTTGTAGACATGGTATCATGAGGAGAGATATTGAATGGTCTTTGCAGACAAGGTATCATGAGAAGACATTGAATGGTCTTTGTAGACAGGGTATCATGAGGAGACATGTTGAATGGTGTTTGCAGACAGGGTATCATGAAGAGACGTTGATTGGTCTTTGTAGACAGGGTATCTTGAGCAGAGATATTGAATGGTGTTTGTAGACAGGGTATTATTAAGAGACACACTGAATGGTGTTTGTGGACAGGGTATCTTGAGGAGACACACCAAATGGTGTTTGTCAACAGGGTATCATGAGGAGACACACTGAATAGTGTTTTAGACAGGGTATCATGAGGAGACATATTGAATAGTGTTTGTGGACAGGGTATAATAAGGAGACTCACTGAATGGTATTTGTCCACAGGGTATCATGAGAAGAAACATTGGATGGTGTTTGAAGACAGGGTATCATGAGGAGACACATTGAATGATGTTTGTAGACAGGCTATCATGCGGAGAGACAATTGAATGGTGTTTGTAGACAGGGTACCATGAGGAGTCACACTGAATGGTATTTCTAGACAAGGTATCATGAGAAGAAACATTGAATTCTGTTTATTGACAAGGTATCATGAGGAGACATGTTGAATGGTGTTTGTAGGCAGGGTATCATGAGGAAACCCATTGAATGGTGTTTGTAGACAGGGTATCAAGAGGAGACATTTTGAATGGTATTTGTAGACAGGGTATCATGAGGAGACACACTGAATGGTGTTTGTAGACAGGATAACATGAAGGGACACACTGAATGGTGTTTGTAGACATGGTTTCACAAGAAGACACATTGAATGGTGTTTATAGACAAGGTATCATGAGTAGACAAGTTGAATGGTGTTTGTAGACAATGTATCACAAAGAAACCTATTGAATGGTGTTTGTAGACAGGGTATCATGAGGAAAACCCTTGAGTTGTATTTTTAGGCAGGGTATCATGAGGAGACATTTTAAATGGTGTTTATAGACAGGATATCATGAGGAGACACACTGAATGATGTTTGTAAACATGGTATCATGAGAAGACACACTGAATAGTATTTGTAGACAGCGTATCATGAGGAGACACATTGAATGGTGTTTAGAGAAAAGGTATCATGTGTAAACACACTGAGTGGTGTTTATAGACAGGGTATTATGAGGAGATACACTGAATGGTGGTTGTAAACTGGGTATCATGAGGAGACACACTGAATGGTGTTTGTAGGCAGGGTACCATGAAGAGACAGACTGAATGGTATTTAAATTCAGGGTATCATGAGGAGACACATTGAATGGTATTTGTAGACAGGGTATCATGAGGAGCCACACTGAATTTCGTTTGTAGACAGGGTATCATGAGGAGACACACATAATGGTGTTTCTAGGCAGGGTATCATGAGGAGACACACTGAATGGTGTTTATAGACAGGGTATTATGAGGAGACACACTGAATGGTGTTTGTAGACAGGGTACCATGAAGAGACAAACTGAATGGTGTTTGTAGACAGGGTATTATGAGGAGAGACATTGAATGGTCATTTTAGCCAGGGTATCATGAGGAGACACATTGAATGGTGTTTGTAGACAGGGTATTATGAAGAGAGACATTGAATGGTCTTTGTAGCCAGGGTATCACGAGGAGACATTGAATGGTGTTTGTAGACAGGGTATCATGAGAAAACCCATTGAATGGTGTTTGTAGACAGGGTATCATGAGGAGACATGTTGAATGGTGTTTGTAGAGAGGTTATCATGAGGAGACATACTGAATTGTGTTTGTAGACAGGGTATCATGAGGAGACACACTATATGCTGTTTGTAGACAGGGTATCATGAGGAGATATACTGAATGGTGTTTGTAGACAGGGTATCATGAGGAATCACATTGAATAGTGTTTGTAGATAGGGTATTATGAGGAGACATGTTGAATGATGTTTATAGACAAGGTATCATGAAGAGATGTTTAATGATGTTTTTAGAAAGGGTTTCATGAGGAGACATGTTGAATGTTGTTTATAGACAAGGTGTCATGGGGAGATGCTGCATGGTGTTTGTAGACAGGGTATCATGAGGAGACATTAAATGTTTATAAATGGGGTATCATGAGGAGACACATTGACTGGTGTTCTTAGACAGGGTATCATGAGGAGTCACATTGAATGGTATTTGTAGACAGGGTATCATGAGGAGACACTGAATGGCATCTGTAGAGAGGGTATCATAAGGAGACACACTGAATGGTGTTTGTAGACAGTGTATCATGAGGAGACACACTGAATGTTGTTTATAGACAGGGTATTATGAGGAGACACACTGAATGGTGGTTGTAGACAGGGTGTCATGAGGAGACACACTGAATGGTGGTTGTAGACAGGGTACCATGAAGAGACACACTGAATGGTGTTTGTAGACAGGGTATCATGAGGAGACACATTGAATGGTGTTTTAGACATGGTATCATGAAGAGACACACTGAATGGTGTTTATAGACAGGGTATTATGAGGAGAATCACTGAATGGTGTTTGTAGACAGGGTATCATGAGGAGACACACTGAATGGTGTTTGTAAACAGGGTACCATGAAGAGCGGGCAGCACAGTGGTGCAGCGGTTAACATTGTCGCCTCACAGCAAGAGGTTCACCGGTTTGATTCTCGGCTGGGGTACCTTCTGTGTGGAGTTTGCATGTTCTCCCTGTGTTTGCATGGGTTTTCTCTGGGTACTCCGGTTTCCTCCCACATTCCAAAGACATGCATCTGGAGCATTTCTCCCCAGGCTCTGTGGAACCTAGTCGGACTTTACCGGTCAACAAATGATAAATAAATAAATAAAATAAAAAAAATAAAAAGAGACACACTGAATGGTGTTTGTAGACATGGTATCATAAGGAAACATGTTGCATGGTGTTTGTAGACAGGATATCATGAGGAGATTTTAAATGGTGTTTTTGGAAAGGTTTTCATGAGGAGACACACTGAATGGTGTTTGTAGACAGGGTATCATGAGGAGATACATTAAATGGTGTTTGTAGACAGGGTATCATGAGGAGAGATATTGAATGGTCTTTGCAGACAAGGTATCATGAGGAGACATTGAATGGTCTTTGTAGACAGGGTATCATGAGGAGACATGTTGAATGGTGTTTGCAGACAGGGTATCATGAGGAGACGTTGATAGCTCTTTGTAGACAGGGTATCTTGAGCAGAGATATTGAATGGTGTTTGTAGACAGGGTATTATTAAGAGACACACTGAATGGTGTTTGTGGACAGGGTATCTTGAGGAGACACACCAAATGGTGTTTGTCAACAGGGTATCATGAGGAGACACACTGAATAGTGTTTTAGACAGGGTATCATGAGGAGACATATTGAATAGTGTTTGTGGACAGGGTATAATAAGGAGACTCACTGAATGGTATTTGTCCACAGGGTATCATGAGAAGAAACATTGGATGGTGTTTGAAGACAGGGTATCATGAGGAGACACATTGAATGATGTTTGTAGACAGGCTATCATGCGGAGAGACAATTGAATGGTGTTTGTAGACAGGATACCATGAGGAGTCACACTGAATGGTATTTCTAGACAAGGTATCATGAGAAGAAACATTGAATTCTGTTTATTGACAAGCTATCATGAGGAGACATGTTGAATGGTGTTTGTAGACAGGGTATCATGAAGAAACCCATTGAATGGTGTTTGTAGACAGGGTATCATGAGGAGACATTTTGAATGGTGTTGGTAGACAGGGTATCATGAGGAGACACACTGAATGGTGTTTGTAGACAGGGTATCATGAAGAGACACACTGAATGGTGTTTGTAGACATGGTTTCACAAGAAGACACATTGAATGGTGTTTATAGACAAGGTATCATGAGTAGACAAGTTGAATGGTGTTTGTAGACAATGTATCACAAAGAAACCTATTGAATGGTGTTTGTAGACAGGGTATCATGAGGAAAACCCTTGAGTTGTATTTGTAGGCAGGGTATCATGAGGAGACATTTTGAATGGTGTTTATAGACAGAATATCATGAGGAGACACACTGAATGATGTTTGTAAACAGGGTATCATGAGAAGACACACTGAATAGTATTTGTAGACAGCGTATCCTGAGGAGACACATTGAATGGTGTTTAGAGAAAAGGTATCATGTGTAAACACACTGAATGGTGTTTATAGACAGGGTATTATGAGGAGATACACTGAATGGTGGTTGTAGACCGGGTATCATGAGGAGACACACTGAATGGTGTTTGTAGACAGGGTACCATGACGAGACAGACTGAATGGTGTTTAAACTCAGGGTATCATGAGGAGGCACATTGAATGGTATTTGTAGACAGGGTATCATGAGGAGATACACACTGAATGGTGTTTATAGACAGGGTATTATGAGGAGACACACTGAATGGTGTTTGTAGACAGGGTACCATGAAGAGACAAACTGAATGGTGTTTGTAGACAGGGCATCATGAGGAGACATTAAATGTTTATAAATGGGGTATCATGAGGAGACACATTGACTGGTGTTTGTAGACAGGGTATCATGAGGAGACACTGAATGGCATCTGTAGAGAGGGTATCATAAGGAGACACACTGAATGGTGTTTGTAGACAGTGTATCATGAGGAGACACACTGAATGTTGTTTATAGACAGGGTATTATGAGGAGACACACTGAATGGTGGTTGTAGACAGGGTACCATGAAGAGACACACTGAATGGTGTTTGTAGACAGGGTATCATGAGGAGACACATTGAATGGTGTTTTAGACAGGGTATCATGAAGAGACACACTGAATGGTGTTTATAGACAGGGTATTATGAGGAGAAACACTGAATGGTGTTTGTAGACAGGGTATCATGAGGAGACACACTGAATGGTGTTTGTAAACAGGGTACCATGAAGAGCGGGCGGCACAGTGGTGCAGCGGTTAACATTGTCGCCTCACAGCAAGAGGTTCACCGGTTTGATTCTCGGCTGGGGTACCTTCTGTGTGGAGTTTGCATGTTCTCCCTGTGTTTGCATGGGTTTTCTCTGGGTACTCCGGTTTCCTCCCACATTCCAAAGACATGCATCTGGAGCATTTCTCCCCAGGCTCTGTGGAACCTAGTTGGACTTTACTGGGCAGCAAATGATAAATAAATAAATAAAATAAAAAAAATAAAAAGAGACACACTGAATGGTGTTTGTAGACATGGTATCATGAGGAGACATGTTGCATGGTGTTTGTAGACAGGATATCATAAGGAGACGTCAAAAGATGTTTTTAGAAAGTTTATCATGAGGAGACACACTGAATGGTGTTTGTAGACAGGGTATCATGAGGAGACACATTGAGTGGTGTTTGTAGACAGGGTATCATGAGGAGAGACATTGACTGGTCTTTGTAGCCAAGGTATCATGAGGAGATGTTGAATGGTGTTTGTAGACAGGGCATCATGAGGAGACATGTTGAATGGTGTTTGTAGACAGGGTATCATGAGGAGATGTTGAATAATGTTTGTAGAAATGTTATCATGATGAGACACACTGAATGATGTTTGTAGACAGGGTATCATGAGGAGACACATTGAATGGTGGTTGCAGGCAGGGTATCATGAGGAGAGACATTGAATGGTGTTTTTGATAGGGTATCATGAGGAGACATGTTGAATGGTGTTTATAGACAAGGTATCATGAGGAGATGTTGAATGGTGTTTGTAGACAAGGTATCATGAAGAGACACATCGATTGGCATTTGCAGACAGGGTATCATAAGGAGACATGTTGAATGGTGTTTGGAGACAGGGTATCATGAAGAGACACGCTGAATGGTGTTTGCAGAGAGGGTATCATGAGGAGACACACTGAATGGTGTTTGTAGAATGAGTATCATAAAGAGAGACATTGAACTGGGTTGTAGACAGGGTATCATGAGGGGACATTGAATGGTGTTTGTAGACAGAGTATCTTTAGGTGAGACTTTGAATGGTGTTTGTAGACAGGGTATCATGAGGAGACATGCTGAATGGTGTTTGCCGACAGGGTATCATGAAGAGACATTGAATGGTGTTTGTAGACAGTGTATCATGAAGTGACACTGAATGGTGTTTGTAGACAGAGTATCTTGAGGAGAGACATTGCATAGTGTTTATAGACACAGTATCATTAAAAGACATGTTGAATGGTGTTTGTAGACAGGGTATCATGAGGAGAGACATTGAATGGTCTTTGCAGACAGGGTTTCATGAGGAGATGTTGTAAGATCTTTGTAGACAGGGTATCATGAGTAGACATGTTGAATGGTGTTTGTAGACAGGGTATCACGAGGAGACATATTGAATGGTGTTTGTGGACAGAGTATCATGAGTAGACTCACTAAATGGTGTTTGTAGACAGGGTATCATGAGGAGAGATATTGAATGGTCTTTGCAGACAAGGTATCATGAGGAGACATTGAATGGTCTTTGTAGACAGGGTATCATGAGGAGACATGTTGAATGGTGTTTGCAGACAGGGTATCTTGAGGAAACGTTGAATGGTCTTTGTAGACAGGGTATCTTGAGCAGAGATATTGAATGGTGTTTGTAGACAGGGTATTATTAAGAGACACACTGAATGGTGTTTGTGGACAGGGTATCTTGAGGAGACACACCAAATGGTGTTTGTCAACAGGGTATCATGAGGAGACACACTGAATAGTGTTTTAGACAGGGTATCATGAGGAGACATATTGAATAGTGTTTGTGGACAGGGTATCATAAGGAGACTCACTGAATGGTATTTGTCCACAGGGTATCATGAGAAGAAACATTGGATGTTGTTTGAAGACAGGGTATCATGAGGAGACACATTAAATGTTGTTTGTAGACAGGCTGTCATGCAGAGAGACATTGAATGGTGTTTGTAGACAGGGTACCATGAGGAGTCACACTGAATGGTATCATGAGGAGACACATTGAATTCTGTTTATTGACAAGGTATCATGAGGAGACATGTTGAATGGTGTTTGTAGGCAGGGTATCATGAGGAAACCCATTGAATGGTGTTTGTAGACAGGGTATCATGAGGAGACATTTTGAATGGTCTTTGTAGACAGGGTATCTTGAGCAGAGATATTGAATGGTGTTTGTAGACAGGGTATTATTAAGAGACACACAGAATGGTGTTTGTGGACAGGGTATCTTGAGGAGACACACCGAATGGTGTTTGTCAACAGGGTATCTTGAGGAGACACACCGAATGGTGTTTGTCAACAGGGTATCATGAGGAGACACACTGAATAGTGTTTTAGATAGGGTATCATGAGGAGACATATTGAATAGTGTTTGTGGACAGGGTATCATAAGGAGACTCACTGAATGGTATTTGTCCACAGGGTATCATGAGAAGAAACATTGGATGGTGTTTGTAGACAGGGTATCATGAGGAGACACACTGAATGGTGTTTGTAAACAGGGTACCATGAAGAGCGGGCGGCACAGTGGTGCAGCGGCTAACATTGTCGCCTCACAGCAAGAGGTTCACCGGTTTGATTCTCGGCTGGGGTGCCTTCTGTGTGGAGTTTGCATGTTCTCCCTGTGTTTGCGTGGATTTTCTCTGGGTACTCCGGTTTCCTCCCACATTCCAAAGACATGCATCTGGAGCATTTCTCCCCAGGCTCTGTGGAACCTAGTCGGAGTTTACCAGGCAACAAATGATAAATAAATAAATTAAATAAAAAAAATAAAAAGAGACACACTTAATGGTGTTTGTAGACATGGTATCATGAGGAGACATGTTGCATGGTGTTTGTAGACAGGATATCATAAGGAGACATTAAAAGATGTTTTTAGAAAGTTTACCATGAGGAGACACACTGAATGGTGTTTGTAGACAGGATATCATGAGGAGACACATTGAGTGGTGTTTGTAGATAGGGTATCATGAGGAGAGACATTGAATGGTCTTTGTAGCCAAGGTATCATGAGGAGACGTTGAATGGTGTTTGTAGACAGGGCATCATGAGGAGACATGTTGAATGGTGTTTGTAGACAGGGTATCATGAGGAGATGTTGAATAATGTTTGTAGAAATGTTATCATGATGAGACACACTGAATGATGTTTGTAGACAGGGTATCATGAGGAGACGCATTGAATGGTGTTTGCAGGCAGGGTATCATGAGGAGAGACATTGAATGGTCTTTTTGACAGGGTATCATGAGGAGACATGTTGAATGGTGTTTATAGACAAGGTATCATGAGGAGATGTTGAATGGTGTTTGTAGACAAGGTATCATGAAGAGACACATCGATTGGAGTTTGCAAACAGGGTATCATGAGGAGACATGTTGAATGGTGTTTTTAAACAGGGTATCATGAAGAGACACACTGAATGGTGTTTGCAGAGAGGGTATCATGAGGAGACACACTAAATGGTGTTTGTAGAATGGGTATCATAAAGAGAGACATTGAACTGGGTTGTAGACAGGGTATCATGAGGGGACATTGAATGGTGTTTGTAGACAGAGTATCTTTAGGTGAGACTTTGAATGGTGTTTGTAGACAGGGTATCATGAGGAGACATGCTGAATGGGGTTTGCCGACAGGGTATCATGAAGAGACATTGAATGGTGTTTGTAGACAGTGTATCATGAGGTGACATTGAATGGTGTTTTTAGACAGGATATCTTGAGGAGAGACATTGGATAGTGTTTATAGACACGGTATCATTAAAAGACATGTTGAATGGTGTTTGTAGACAGGGTATCATGAGGTGACGTTGAATGGTGTTTGTAGACAGGGTATCTTGAGGAGAGACATTGGATAGTGTTTATAGACAGGGTATCATTAAAAGACATGCAGAAGTGTGTTTCTAAACAGGGTATCATGAAGAGACGTTAAATGGTGTTTGTAGACAGGGTATCTTGAGGAGAGACATTAAATGGTGTTTGTAGACAGGGTATCATGAGGAGTTGTTGAATGGTCTTTGTAGACAGGGTATCTTGAGGAGAGATATTGAATGGTGTTTGTAGTCAGGGTATTATTAAGAGGCACACTGAATGGTGTTTGTGGACAGGGTATCATGACGAGACACAATGAATGGTGTTTGTAGACATGGTATCATGAGGAGACATGTTGCATGGTGTTTGTAGACAGGATATCATGAGGAGATGTTAAATGGTGTTTTTGGAAAGGTTATCATGAGGAGACACACTGAATGGTGTTTGTAGACAGGGTATCATGAGGAGACACATTGAATGGTGTTTGTAGACAGGGTATCATGAGGAGAGACATTGAATGGTCTTTGCAGACAGGGTTTCATGAGGAGACGTTGAATGATCTTTGTAGACTGGGTATCGTGAGGAGACATGTTCAATGGTGTTTGTAGACAGGGTAGCACGAGGAGTCACATTGAATGGTGTTTTTGGACAGAGTATCATGAGTAGACTCACTGAATGGTGTTTGTAGACAGGGTATCATGAGGAGAGATATTGAATGGTCTTTGCAGGCAAGGTATCATGAGGAGACATTGAATGGTCTTTGTAGACAGGGTTTCATGAGGAGACATGTTGAATGGTGTTTGCAGACAGGGTATCTTGAGGAAACGTTGAATGGTCTTTGTAGACAGGGTATCTTGAGCAGAGATATTGAATAGTGTTTGTAGACAGGGTATTATTAAGAGACACACTGAATGGTGTTTGTGGACAGGGTATCTGTAGGAGACACACTGAATGGTGTTTGTAGACAGGGTATCATGAGGAGACATATTGAATAGTGTTTGTGGACAGGGTATCACAAGGAGGCTCACTGAATGGTATTATTCCACAGGGTATCATGAGAAGAAACATTGGATGGTGTTTGAAGACAGGGTATCATGAGGAGACACATTGAATGTTGTTTGTAGACAGGCTGTCTTGCAGAGAGACATTGAATTGTGTTTGTAGACAGGGTACCATGAGGAGTCACACTGAATGGTATCATGAGGAGACACCTTGAATTATGTTTATTGACAAGGTATCATGAGGAGACATGTTGAATGGTGTTTGTAGACAGGGTATCATGAGGAAACCCATTGAATGGTGTTTGTAGACAGGGTATCATGAGGAGACATTTTGAATGGTGTTGGTAGACAGGGTATCATGAGGAGACACACTGAATGGTGTTTGTAGACAGGGTATCATGAAGACACACACTGAATGGTGTTTGTAGACATGGTTTCACAAGAAGACACATTGAATAGTGTTTATAGACAAGGTATCATGAGGAGACAAGTTGAATGGTGTTTGTAGACAATGTATCACAAAGAAACCTATTGAATGGTGTTTGTAGACAGGGTATCATGAGGAAACCCATTGAGTTGTATTTGTAGGCAGGGTATCATGAGGAGACATTTTGAATGGTGTTTATAGACAGGATATCATGAAAAGACACACTGAATGATGTTTGTAAACAGGGTATCATGAGGAGACACACTGAATAGTATTTGTAGACAGCGTATCATGAGGAGACACATTGAATGGTGTTTATAGACAGGATATTATGAGGAGATACACTGAATGGTGGTTGTAGACTGAGTATCATGAGGAGACACACTGAATGGTGTTTGTAGACAGGGTACCATGAAGAGACAGACTGAATGGTGTTTGTATACAGGGTATCATGAGGAGACATGTTGAATGGTGTTTGTAGAGAGGTTTTCACGAGGAGACATACTGAATTGTGTTTGTAGACAGGGTATCATGAGCAGACTTTTTATTTATTCAGTTCACACAGTAACAGTATACCTACTAGCAGTAAGCAATGTACTCCTTATTAGGTATTTGCACAATATACTGCAAAATAGATTTCTACTCACCAGCCTGTCGGCACAGCCTCAGTAGTCTGTTGACATGACCTTCTACATTCACAGCCCTCTCTGCTGCAGCTGTAGGGGAGAAACAAACATCATGCATCACATTCTCAGGCTAGTATTTGCTACAAACTATTTGAAAGTGATACTTAATCACTACTGGAGCATTCTGTGCCTGTGCATCTTGTATCCACTGGGCCAGAAGCACCCCCTTCCTCTGTTTCAAGTCAGTATAGTGGTGCCATACCTGTTTACCAGTCTGGGGGATGCCAGTAGCACTGGTGAGATCACGTGCAAGACAGTCCCAGGCCTCCCCTTTGTATTGTAAGCCCTGGTACTGGCCTTGCAGCAGTCTCTCATCATGGTTTAATAGAAGGAGTCCAGCCATGACCCTGGACTCCTGATTGATCCAGCACTGCACCTGAAAGCCCATTCCTTCACCTACACCAGCCAAATTGCCTGCACAGATGAAGTACAACAGATTCTGGGTGTATTACCACCTTCGCCATTTAAATAAGGTGATATTCCAACCCTTTGCTGTCATTGGAAATTTTGAACATGTTAAGCTCTGCTAAGCACTGTGCAAATCCACTAAGCTGAGTTGAACAGTGCTTAAAGGTGTAATTGCTGAGCACTGCTTAACAGTGTGCAAATCCATTTAGCTGAGCTACCTGCTGCTTAGATATCATGTCTAAGTGATGCTTAAACCTGGTAAGCATAGTTCAGCATTGCTGACCATTGCTCACTTTTCATTTTAAAAAACTATCAGAATAATGACTTCATTTGGTAGGTGTATATGATTTAATTTACATGACATCCCTCTATGTGCTATCATTACATTAGCAAGGGATGTGACTATACTGTATGGGACAAATGTTATATATACTCACACATATCTGCCACATAACACAAGCACTTGGGTCACTCCACGGCAAGTACAAATATGACACAGTCATTGTCCATGCTGGTGTGAACGACCTGAGACGTACCTCCCTGGACTACATGAAAAGAGACATAGAGGAGCTCTCTGATTATGTAGCCCAGGCAGGTATGACCCTAACCCTGAGCAGTATCCTTCCTTCACCAAGAATGATGCCACAATATAGAGACAAGATGATCAGCTTTAACAATTGGCTTAATGTCTGGTGTCATTCAAAGGGGATCCAGTGTCTGTCTGCCTGGGATGACATGCTTGATAAGCCACGCTGCTTCGTAAGGGACGGCTTGCACCTGTCACCCCTGGGATTCCGGATATTGGCTAAGGCTCTTGCCACCCCATAGTGCCTTTTTCAGGCAAGGCTCAAATTCTAAACCTACCACCCTAGAAAACAAAAATGGGAAGAAATTGAGGGTAATGCTGCTCAATGCCAGAAGTCTAAATCTCAAAATGCACGCACTCGAGGCCCTTCTCAGTATGGAGAACATCGATGTCTGTACTGTAACTGAAACCTGGTTCAAGGCTCCTGAGAGCACCCCGGCACTATTAGGTTTTACCTCATATCATGCGTTCCGGCCCCAAAACCCGGACCACACCAGGTAAGGAGGGGGTGTATCCATATTCATAAAGGATACCCACACCTCCAGGTTGGTGGCAACGCACGAAGCTTCGGAAACCATCCAGGTGCAACTAACCATAGGCAAAACTGCTCTACAAATTGTAGCATACTACAGGCCACCCTCTCAAACTCAGGAACCCCACATAGCCTTCCTGAAGACACTGGAGGGTATAAAAGTATCTCCAAACACCATCATATTGGATGACTTCAACTACCCGAATATAGACTGGGAACATTACTCAAGCCCTACTTTCTAGCCCAACGGTTCCTGGAGTTCATAAATTCAAATGCCATGGAACAGCTAGTCACTGTTCCCATGAGAGGAGAAAATATACTAGATCTCATTGTCACAAACATGGGGACAAAATGCTCCACACCGGAAGTATATCCCTCATTGGTGAGATCTGATCATAAACTAATCTCACTGGAAATCCACATCCCGCCCCACCCCAAACAAAAGACCATAGTGAAGAACTTCTCTAAAGCAAACTTCACACTACTCAAGACTGGTGTGGTATCCTTCAAGGCCCCTGAGCCAGAGGAAACCACAACCCAAGCTCTGGAAGCCCTTACAAATGCCTTCTATGAACACCTCCAGGACTGCATGGATCAGGCAATCCCAAATAAAACCAAGACTCTTTCCACAAAGGGCAAGCGTCCAGTCTGGTGGACCCCAGCCATTAACAAACTTTACAATAAGAGGAGAAAGCTATTACATGATAGAACAAAATCCCTAAAAGGGAAGTCACCCTGATCATTATTAGTAAAAAATACGAGCACTCATAAAATCAACTAAGGCCAATTTTGAGAGAAAAATTGCCATGGATTCAAAGGACAATCATAAGGCCTTTTTCAGCTATGTTAGGAACCTGGGTGGAAACTCCCAGATATGCTCAGAATTAGTCCAAAATGATACAAAAATCACTGAACCCACAGACATTGCCAAGATACTGGCAGACAGGTTCAGTGCAAACTTCACCCCCTCTGGCCCCCTAAAGGAGAGATAACTATCCCAGCGGAGTGTAGCCTCCCGGACATCTCAAATGCGCAGGTGAAAGCTGCTCTCTCTAAAGCTAAAACACAGCATCAATGGGACCGGATGGTGTCCCTGGCTGTGTGCTACACGAGCTAAATGAGGAATTAAACCCGCACATAAGGCAGCTGTTTAATCTCAGCCTTACCACAGGATACGTGCCCAAGGAGTGGCGTGACGGCAACTGTGGTCCCACTCCACAAAGGCACCTCTACGGACCCTGGTAATTACCGCCCCATAAGCTTAACAAGTCTAGTCTGCAAAGCTATGGAGAGGATCATAATGGAGCTCATAAACAAAGATATAGGGGACTTGCAGACATTGGACCCGACCCAGTTTGGCTTTGTCAAGGGAAGATCATGCCTTTTGAACTTGGTCGACTTCTTTGAAACAGTCACCAAGGCCATTGATGAGGGAAAGGCAGTCCATACAGCCTACCTTGACCTTGCAAAGGCTTTCGACACAATACCCCACTCGGGTATTGTAGAAAAACTTACCAGCTTAAATGTAAACCCATATGTCACAAGATGGGTTGCAAACTGGCTTAAGGACAGAACCCACAGGGTTAGAGTTGCTGGCGCTGTGTCAGACTCCAAGCCGGTCACAAGTGGTGTCCCACAGGGCTCGGTCCTTGGCCCCTATTGTTTGGCATCTACTTCTCAGAAGTACAGGCCAACATGGGAGGACTTTGGCTGACAAAGTTTGCAGACGACTGCAAACTGGGCCATAGTGGAAAGTGCATCAGACACGGATATCCTTCAGAAGGGACTCACGGAAACAGATAGCTGGTGCCAGAGCCATGGCCTGAAGTTAAACGCCAAAAATGTATAGTCATACCCTTCGGGAAAAACAAGGTAACCCCAAGCTACCATATAGGTGGCAATCCACTAAGCACAGAAGAGGTTATCAGGGACCTGGGGACCCAGGTTGACAGTGGCCTTTCTTTGACACTCACATTGCTAAAGTGGTTAGAAAGTCCTTCTACATTGCCCACCTGATCATGAAGGGATTCACATCCAGATCTAGTGAGGTCATTGTTCCCCTGTACTCTTCACTTATCAGACCAATGATCGAGTACAATGCCCCATTCGGGATGTATCTCACCCGACATCTGCAGCAATTGGAGAGACCCCAAAAGTTCCTCACCAAAAGGATAAAGGGACTCCAAAATCTGTCATATGCTGCCAGATTGAAGAAACTTCAGCTCTATTCAGTCGCATACCATCTGCTCAGAGGTGACATGTGCCTGACATACAAGGCCATGTCCAACCCGGAATTAATGGACATGCTCCACCTCAAAAATCCAAATCCACCAAAACCACTAGAGCAAGCGACTTAAACCTTAGCACGGATATAAATAGGATGTGCTGGAGGGATAGATTTAGCACTCAGAGACTCCCTATGCTGTGGAATAAAATCCCGGTCCATGTGAGGCAGAGCACCTCACTGACTCTGTTCAAGAGAAATCTAGACCTGTGGATGGGAGATCGTAGGTTTACCCCGGGAATCATATCTGTGTCATTGCTGGACAGAGGCACAACAAACTAATGGGCACAGTATTTTTTCATATAAGGGGTGGCGTAAGCCACAAAAATTTGGGCTAGGCTTATAAATGCCTTAGGGCAGATAGCCTAGTATAAACCTATGAACCTATGAACCTATGAACTTCCATTTTACACCAGCTGCACTACCCTGGTTGACAAAAACCATTCACTACATAATTTAAGTTGTAAAAATTATTTTAGCACTGCTTTATAATATATATATAATAATGTATAAAAAATAACTTGCCTGTCTTTGTACTCAAACTGTGAATGCCTGCATCTAAAGCCAGGACTCTAACCACTACACTATCTCAGTTTATATTGCTTTCAGCTGTATATTTTTATTTATCTCCTATGGGATGTTTAAGCAAAGCTAAGCAGAGGGCCATAATGCGCACACCCACTCAGCTATGCTAAACATTCTTTCGCATGGAAAAAATTATTATATTGTTATTATATTATTATATTATACAGTAGTATTGTGGTTTTCTGACAAGTCATTGAGGACTGCAGTCAGGAAATAATGGCATACATTAGGCTTTCAGACTTCTATCCTTCAGAAATTCATGCCAATGCATAACCTGTTTTCTATCAACTTTCTAAGTTTGTAAGAGCAACATTTAAGAAGTGTCTCTATTCTTAAGGCTTTATCCCCCCCATTATTTGTGCTTTTGTCCACCTTGACTGCAGTCAGGAAATAATGGCATACATTTGACTTTCAGACATCTATCCTTCAGAAATTCATGCTAATGCATAACCTGTTTTCTATCAACTTTGTAAGTTTGTGAGGGCAATATTTAAGAAGTGTCCCTATTTCTAGGGCTTTGTCCATCCATTATTTGTACCTTTGTCCACATTTCCTGCTTTAGCAGATTGCGAGGTGTCATACAGCACTTTTACAATACAGACTGTGTGTCAAAGAACCTGTCACACACCCCCTGCATTGCTTTCCTGCTCCTCTATGTATTTCAGTGTCTACGGACACTGAAATGCTCATTTATTTCATTTCAGTGTCTGCTGACACTGAAATGCTGGCATAATATTAGAGAAATTCTCTAATATTATAATGCATTAGTTTTAGAAAGTGCTGTACGACACTTTCTGAGTGCAAGGGGCATGTTAACTGTGCGAGCAGTGCTAGAACATGCCTCCCTGCACTCGTTCACTGTTTGTGTCCGTACAGCTCTTATCAGTGGTGCGCCTTCATGAATATGCAAGGTGCGCTACTTTTAGGGATGTACGGACATGGACATAGTTCACTCTGTGCAGGAATAACACTATTCCTGCATGGAGTTTATTGAATCCCAGCGTGGAAGTACATTTGCAGTGGTGGGGTAGTACATTAGAAAGACTCAAAGGATTCTGGGTCTTCATTTATTAGTATCTGTGCATGTTCTCTAGACAAGATCAAGGCCTTGCATTGTAATTGGCTGTGTATGTACCCAGTGATCATTAGTAAGGGATCAATTACCATGTCTTACCTGTTGATATTACCTGTTGATATTTCTTCGTCACCATGAAGAAATTTATAACCTCTGTGCAGCTGAATCATTTTTTTAACATTTTCTTTTATACTTTGAATCCAGGTGTGTTCCATGTTTTAAGATATCTCTACTTGCATTCAGGAAAAAAAAAACATTGATGCACTTATTTTGAAAAGTTCAGAGAATAATTTAGTGTCATAATGCTTATACCTGCAACTGGTCTTCATCTTATGTGTCAAATTTATGTTATTTGCACCAGATAATAAGCACTTATAAGTGTGCTTTATCCTGTCTTGTAATGTAATTCTTACCCTTTCTCTGGAGAGTGGTGTGACATTTCCTGCAAAATGGTAATACTCCAGGATTAAGCTGAATGTGTCAGATGCCAATAAGTATATTTTAAACTACACAATCTGATGTAAGTCAAGCATGTTTGGCAAACACACATTTCTATACGGAAATCATAAATGATGATCCCATTATAGCTTAACAGAAAACTGCTTCCAGTTATATCATTCAGTTTTGATACACCTTAGATCAAGAGGTATCCTAGTTCTTTTCAACAAAAGTATGCACATTTAAATAAAAATGTATTTTCTTTGTTACAAGCTTTAAGAAGAAAATATATGATTTTGTCATGCTAAGCTATATATCTCAGAACAAAAAAGTGAATGGTCATGCATGTTAAAAAATGCCTCATAAATGGTTCCCCTTCCTGCTAAAAATAAAAAAAAATCTTGCCAAGAAGCTGATGCATTGTCTCTAAATACATTTTGCAGATATTTAAATTGTGTATTTGTCAGTAGTTTGTGATACCTCAGAATTTATTAAACTTCTGTTATAATAAAGCATTCAGACAAATCACATACTACGAGCACCGCATGAATACTAAAACTGTCAGAATAGTGTTTTAATATAGGTATAGTGTGACATGTTCAACTCACATAAGCTGGTGCATCTGTTTATGAGTGGAAACTTGAGTAGATGCCATGAATTGTTCTACCAGCACCCCCATATATTATGTAAATGTTCATTAGGATGCATATGGTTTGCATTTAAGTTTTGTGGATGGACTCCATTCTTCCAGCTGTTGCTAGAATGCTTTAAAAACAGCATGGTTTTATTCAAATTTTTCAAATTCCAGGGTGAAGTTCTTAATACACAAGTTCCAGAGAAGTATTCAGACAGAGCAGTAGTAAGAATCAGTTTGCTATTAAAGGAGCATGACAGAAGCCAACATGTTTGCTAATTTAAGGTGTTATAAATACTGCCAACTTAAGGTAAAATATTAAAAATTTCAACATTCTAAGGTATCATCCCTCACCAGTGACATAGCTTTTTCTTGTGATTTTGTAGAGGTTTTCCTTTATTTTACCTCCCCCAGTACTTACTTACTTACATTACCAGCTATCTTTTGGCCTCCTCAGCAGTTTATTTTGTAAGTCATGTGTATACTTTTCAAAAGGCAGGGGGATCAGCATCAGTTATAGAAAAAGGAGATGAAACAGAAAACAACATGTGCAGTTAAAATGTTGCTATTTTTAAGAAAAGAAAGGTAGGCTGGAGTTATTACTGACCTTCAATACTAACAGTGCCAATGAAAGTCTTGATGTCAGATTTTCAAAATAAAAAATCAGTAAAATAATACAGTTTTATTTCTGGGGAAGGTACTTGGGCAATGATTTTCAAAAGCTAATAAAACTGTATTACAAAATCATTGTTTTCCAATATTATTTCTCAAACCTGTGGCTATATAAGGTAAGCTTTTTTAACCCAGATAAACATTAAAGGCATATGCCTTTTTCAAGGGTCACACTGCCTGCCAGATTAAGTGGTTTGCTCAGTGTTACACAGTAGATAAGTTGAAGGTGTGGGAATTAAACCCTTGACTACAGACTGAAGCTTATTATCATCTCATAACCTTAATGTTCTGCTCTAAATTAAGAGACTGGGTTGAAAATATATTTTCAGGATGTATGAATTTATTTTTTATAATTTCAAGTTGTCAAGCTAAGGAATCTCATTGACAGTTGGAGGTCTGGAGTGTTAAATTCCTGTGCTAATGAAATACAATGAGAATTTATATACTGAACTCAAGTACAGATATCAATCATAAACCAAAACAAAGTTATATTTGAAAAATCAAGTAAAACAAATCACACACCAAGGGACAAATGCTTTGTTGCCAAAAATAATAAAGTCAATAATCCACAAAATTTAATAGCAGCGAGGTAACCGGGCACAACTCCTTCTTCTTTTGTCATAAAAATGTATTTATTGTAAAAACAAAACAGGTGGTAAGCACTTTCGCTAAAATAGCTTCATCAGACCTTTAACCAAAAAATCAAAAATCAAATGCATTTATAATACTTCCAAAAAATACCTAGGCAATCAAACTTAACCATCCATGCAATTAAAAACATATGACGTTGCAATATATGGTGATATTTAAAGGCACATCTGGCATAAAAAATATCAAATAATGCAAAAACTCTTATAACAAAGAAACAAACTAAAATATCACAATAACTCCAAAGACTAGACCTAGACTTAATGCTTACTGATTCTACGGGCTTTGAGTAGGGGCTTAATGGATGCCCTCTCATTTAATCATTTCCCTCTGCCTGATCTGAGAGTAATGATCGATTGAGTTTCCCTATTCTCAGTGTGATTTCTAATATCACCTTCACGAATATGCGGGGTAACCACTCCTATGCCCCTAAATTTGAACTTGTGTGAGTCACCTGATATTTTAATGTGTTTGGAAAGAGCATTGTGTTCAGATTAAGTTCTAATGCCATAAAGATGTTCCCTTATCCTATCCCTAAAGGGTCTATTGGTCTTCCCCACATAAAAACAATGGCAGCACTCACACTCAGCTAAATAAATCACATTGGAGGTGGAACAATCTGCTGCTGCTCTAAAGACAAACTCCCTATCTAAGTCCAGATGTACAAATATATTTGAAATAATATTATTATATTAATAATAAATTAAAATATCAGGTGACTCACACAAGTTAAAATTTAGGGTCATAGGAGTGGTTACCCTGCATATTCGTGAAGGCGATATTAGAAATCACACTGAGAATAGGGAAACTCAGTGGATCATTACCCTCAGAGCAGACAGAGGGAAAGGATTAAATGAGAGGGCATCCATCAAGCCCCTACTCAAAGCCTGTAGAATCAGTAAGCATTAAGTCTGGGTCTAGTCTTTAGAGTTATTGTGATATTTTAGTTTGTTTCTTTGTTATAAGAGTTTTTGCATTATTTGATACTTTTTATGCCAGATGTGCCTTTAAATATCACCATATATTGCAACGTCATATGTTTTTAATTGAATGGATGGTTAAGTTTGATTGGCTAGGTATTTTTTGAAAGTATTATAAGTGCATTGGATTTTTGATTTTTTGGTTAAAGGTCTAATGAAGCTATTTTAGCGAAAGCGCTTACCTCCTGTTTTGTTTTTACAATAAATATGTTTTTATGACAAAAGAAGAAGGTGTTGTGTCTGCTTACCTCGTTGTTATTGCATTTTGTGGATTATTATATTTGAAAAATGTTTATCTAGGGTCATCAAATTACCCTTGTTCTGGTAGCTAGCACAGAGGGTTAAAGTTATGAGATTTTTCATAAGCTGCTTCTTGAAGTACAGTGTTTGATTCCTTCATCTTCCATTTGTCTGATTTATGACTCTGAGAAAGTCACTTGCCAGGTAGTGCATTGGGGCAACTGAGAAGTTGGGTTAAGCTCCGCAGTGGTCTATTGATCCACATGCTTAATAACTACCTATAAAGTACAAATGTGATAGAAGTCAACAATCACCTAACAAAATAAGCTCCACCAGGAATAGTAACAATAGATAGACAATCATAATCATTTGTAATGAAGAAACCTGTAAGGTAACAACAGCGAGATGAAATGATTGCCAGCTCTAGAAGACTTGCTTCATCAAGAACCATTTGTTAGTTTAAGAATTAAGATGAGAGAAAAGAAACAGAAAGTTGTAAGATGGTTAGGGATACTAAACTGTTATTCAAAGGCGGTGCACTCAGGGTATGAAAATTTTTTTCCTTAATGAAAAGAAATAAGCTGGGATGGAGAACTCTGAAAGAAGGACGAGACTAAACAGACTAGAGAAGGAGGGAGGCATCTGGTGTAAGTGCATACATATGTTGGTAGAGTCGGTATTAGCTTCTGGACCCAATAAAGTAACAGGAGAAGTTAGCATTTGGTGTTCATTTTAGTGATGACATCATCAATAGAATGCAAGGGTGGCAAATCAATTAGGTAGTTCTATAACCATGGCTTTATTGTCACTACAGCACATTTCATATCTGCATGGTTGATTCTTTTAGCTGTTGCTATCCCCAGCATTATGGGGTTGACATTGTAGATAGAGGGGAGACGGCACCTAAACATAGTCGCATCATGCCTGTTGCTACCAGAGATAGTTAAGCAAGTTAGAGTTTACTCTTGTGATCATGTGAGGAGTCACATTAGAGTGGATCTGGTGAGGGTAGTCATTCCTACAGGAAATTTTTATAGACAAACATTATGTGGGTGGGATTAAGCTAGTTAGTTCAGAACACCCAAAACATCCATACATGAGCAAGCATAAACTCCTTACGCTATTATGTAGTAAGAACTGTATAACGGGAACAATATCCCATTGTATGCATACTACTTGTTGCTCGTTCATCTCTAATACATGTAACAAGAAGGCTTGGGGTTTCGTTCCGATGCTTTAATACATGCAAACACATCAGGATGGATAGCAGCATCATTAAATATGAACAAACTAATTAACAAACAGAGCTTACACACATACATGCATACATCTCAACAGCTAACTACAAAATGGCAGTCAGGCTTGCACATGCTCAGTATTTATACTCTAGTGCAAGCCCTTGGATAGCTTCTTAAAGGTATATACACACATATTGGTCTACACTACTTACTGACTCTGTAGACCCTTTGGACTGTCAATTATCATAGCAACTTGGTCAGTTATTATGGGAATGACCATTTTGGTATATTGGCAGGCTAGAAGGGCTCTATTGCCCATGTCAGGGATACTTTTATGTATGTATGTATAGTAGTGCTACTGCTGTTCACTCATTTCAGAGTTACGTTTATACATGTAGTACGTACATAATGTGTTTTGGTCCACTTTGTAACCACAAAGTCATTATATGCACCATAATCATACCTCACACTTCCTAATACCATCTCATTTTTTAACCTGTATCAGCAAGCTGCATATATAAATGGCATGCCTGGTGGAACCCACTGACATGACTTTCTCTATGCCACTACATGATACATGCAAAAACATGTGTGCCATTGTTCAACATTGTGTTAAATGTGCAGTCATAGTATAGAATCATGCATTTTTTTTGGAATGCACTAACACAGCAGTGCAGCACACATAAGACTGGCCTGCTTCATCCTTTATGCTGGTGCACCATGTCATGCTGTAACTAAAACACCCCCATGTATTGTGGTCTCATCCACTATATTTCAGGAGCAAATGCTATGGTCACACCATGAGAGGTTGTATCAACACTTGCGGCACATGTGACTTTCATGGCACTGGATAAACATTGCACATGTGTACCTGTTGACTGGTGATCTGGAGACTGTGGACTAACTACCACATGCGTTACTAGTTAGTTGTTAGGTATGTGGGGTTCATCTGACAGGGACTATTTTTGTGTCTGTGGCTTGAATAAGATAAATGGTAGAGCCAGTGGATACATATGGAAATGATATGTTCACTGCACTTCAGGCATTATATTATAGATGCTTTAGCTATCATAACTAAGAAATGGTGCTAATTTTACCAAGGTGCCCATTGTTAATGCAATCTGTCTGGCTGTACAGGTGAATTAGGTATGTGTGCACTTTCACACACCTGATCACTGATGTTCCGCCTAATCAAATGCATACAAGCCACTCTATTGGCACTGTGTCTATTTTTTGGTGGAAGGTTAACTGGTTTACCCTGGAAATGGCAATGCACTAACTGTCTGAAGTACTATTAATGCAAGTAGTGCATTAACATTCCTTCCACCAGCACCATGTGTGTCTTACCAGTTTGTGGCTGTTTGCACAGTCGTGTTTTTTTGGTTGAACAGACTGTGGACAGGTTTACATAATGTACCATTCCTGGATAACCCATGTTCCAAGATAGATGTTTTAAGTGACCTCCTGTCTGTTCAGTGGAAGTCTGTCTCTATACTGTTATCTGGTATCTATTTTTGTTTTCTCCTTCACTTTTATAATATACACCTTCTTTGTTGTTTTTTTTTAAGGTTACAAAGTGTAAATGCACAGACTTCTTCCTGGGGTACCTGTTATGTTTTCTGTGACTATTTCACCCCTTTTAAATTAACTATGCACGTTGGCTTGTATGATCAATGCCCTTATATTTTAGATGGCGTCTGTCTATTGTGTGATCAGACTCCCATCTCCCAACCATAGTTGGATTAAGTGGTCTCCCTCCCCTTTTGAGCCTAGACTCTGACACTGTGTTTTGTGGTCATCTTTATTACTTCCTGTTTCATTTGGGCCATTTATCTGTCTGCTGGCCTGCCTATCCCTTGGGAGTTCTTTGTATACTATCCATGTGCTCTATGGTTTGCTTATGGTTTACTACTTCCTGGTAGCAACTGTCACGTATTTCTGTGACCGTGGTTCTCCATCACTGTATGTTTGTCTGTGTCTGGTGCAAGCATGAAATGTATCTCATCCTAATGTATGCTGTTAGATATCTGATGTGCTATATTGTTGCACGTCAATATTATATGTTCTTATTATGCATGCATGAGGGCTGTTCTAAATCTGCACTGTGTACACTTAATGCTTGGCAACTCCAGACACCTGCTGTTGCTTGTGCTTCACCAACTGCTAATGTGTTTTACCATTTTAAGGTTTCATTTGAGAAATAAGATATATACAATTTTATTGATAGAAATTCATTTAACAGGCCACTAT
The DNA here is from genome assembly GCF_019279795.1 of Protopterus annectens. Taxonomy (NCBI): domain Eukaryota; kingdom Metazoa; phylum Chordata; order Ceratodontiformes; family Protopteridae; genus Protopterus; species Protopterus annectens. The sequence continues at coordinate 817,596,710 of NC_056751.1, read as the reverse complement.
GGACTATTTTAATGATTAATATTCTTTCTTGCAGTCTGCTGTGCCCAGAATGCTGACTGCACTCTCTTGGGTTTGTACTCATTAATATGCTTCCGCACTAATGATGGTTATAGTGTATCATGTGACTGCATGGAAATTGATGTGTGGAATGTGGAACCACATGGAACCATTTCCTGTCTAGATATGAGACCATGACATATGGGTTTTCTTGTAGTCAATGGTTGTGTCTGTACTTCTGTGTCAGACATTATACCCCATTAATTGCCTTTTTGTTTACTCCAACCTATGCTGACACACAATGCCATAAAGATCTTGTTTTGTGTCGATTATTCCATGTGTAGTACATGAACTACCTCTACATCCATTTCTGCATTTTTGCCCAAGCTGATGTGCTTTTTGACTATACTGGCAGGAAGACTTGTACACTGTGGCTGCCCCTTAGCACATATTCGATGCCTACTCATCCTTTGTGTCATAACATGTTGGTACAACAGACAGTGTTGTTGTGCATTGTCATGAGCAGATATTTGGTTTTGCGATCTGCCCACATTGCACACTCTGGCCTGGTGTTTCTGATACACATACTGGCATAATTAGAGCCATACAGTACACATATGCCAGGTCTTGTAGCATATTGGGATAAAGCCCTGACTGAGGCCCCAGTGATCCAGGTTTATTAGAAGCTCAACCATCTACTGTAACTGGTGTAGGAAGGATCGGTATAGTCATCTTGTGAAGATGGCGAAACACCAGGCTGTGTATTGTCATCATCGTTCAGAGGAGGGATGGAAGATATAGATGCAGCCTCAGGGAGGTGGGTGTTCAGGCCACTAAGCCACTGCCTGTTGGGAGACTAGACATCATCTGTGGATGCACAGAAGTGTGCATTCCCATGAGGAAGATGCAGTGGTCTCTGGTGACACTGGTTACATGATCCCCAAGCCACAGAAGGGGTTATAGATCTAAATGTAAGGCCCTCATTGGCAGGATGCCAGTGAGGTCATAAACAACCATCGTGACTAAAAGGATGCTTGAGCCTGCAGTCAGCTGACACCTCATTATTGCAGATGTCAAGTATAGAGGAATAAGCAAACTCAAGACTGACAGAAGAGTTGTGGCATAGCTCTCAGTCTCTTAGCGCAACAAATCAAGACAAAGCATAAAATATTAAGGGGACAAAAGCCCAAAAATAGAGGCAGATTTTAAATATTGCTCTTATAAAATGGGAAAGTTGCTACAATAACAGGATTTGTGTTAGCATGCATTTTCTGAAGGATATCAAATCTGAAACTCAAATGCATGTAATTATTTAATGACTTCAATTCTCAGTGATTTGCCTGAAAAACAAAACATTTATGAGGAACAGAGAAGCAGTAATCTGGACATTCTGTGAAAATCTGGACAGTTGAGAGTTATGCTTGGTGGTCAACAGGCACAGTGGCAAAGAAAAAATAAAATCATTTGGGCATACATATACACATGGCTAAAGGCTCACCTTGTATTGCAACCGCAGCCTGTTTATGTGCTTGACAAGTATTCTACTGCAGCCATGGCACTAAGCCATGATGGATATCACACTTGTTTTGATGTCATATCTCAGTACGTTCCAGGTCAGCCAAATTCTTCACCCACTGCTGCAGCTTTTCGGGGATTTTATCCTCTGAATTAATTGCGTCTTTGCCTGGTTTTATGATCTCCTCATGTACACATGTATACTCATTGTATATAATCAGCTACCACCTTGGTTGTGTCCTGTTGCTTATTCTGTACTGTCCAGTAAATGCTGAGTGATGTTTTGGGTGGAAGTTGTTTAGTCTGTCCAATAGTTATTTCTTTTCGTGGCATTGTCATTATTTTATGCCCACATTGCACACTCTGACCTGTAGTCATGCATGGTCAGTTCTGTAACACACACTGTATCTGTGTCTCCTCTCTGGCCACCCTATTACTGGCACCAATTTGCATGCCTCCCTGTTTCTTCTTCCCTTTACTACTATAATAATAATAACACCTATTTGTTAACCAAGGAGCCCCACAGTCTCTTTTCAGGAGCAAATGCTTGTTTAACTGTCTTGCTCAAGGTCACACCACAGGCAAATGAGGGCTGAGGGAATCAAACTCTGTACCAGAGGAACTACAGCTCTCAGCCTTAACCCTCTTTTCCAACTGCCAGACTATTGCATACTCATGATGGCTGAGGTACCTACATGATAGGTTCATAGGTTCATAGGTTCATAGGTTAGTACTAAGCTAACTGCTCTTGCGAGCCATTTTAAGCCTAGCCAATTATCCCTTGTGAGACTCAAACCCTGCACCTTGTGTTTGTAAGGTAAACACCTTAACCATTAGGCCACCCTCCTGTCATTAAACATTAGATCAGAGTTCACTGAAAACCTAAACATCAAAAGTGACATTTTAATAAAAAGTAAAAATATGTATAATGAAACATGAAGAAGTCGTTTGCAGGGCAGACTTCATCAGCACTATCCAACACTCCGTCTACATTTAATTATTAATATTTGGGTTACACAGGTTACTTTTAATTATGGAGTATGGAGTACAACCCCCCACATGAGGTGTAAGAAGTTGCACTTATAATCAAGAGGGCATTAAGATTCAACAAAGCACTGATACAATGTATCACTTTCAGTGAAATGCTATTTGCCAAATAATGCTTTGTCAAATTGTCATGTACCCCTCTGCTTACATATTTTCACTGTTGGTCTGCTTGCATATAAATATGACAATCTACAACTCTGAAGAACACCTTTATCCTGACCATACCTCTCAATCTCTTAGTGCAAGAAATCTGGACAAAGCCATGAATAAAAGTGGGACATAGACCCAAAAATAGGGACAATTTTTAAATATTTCTCTTACAAACTTAGAAAGTTGTTAAAATAACATGTTTTGCATCAGTATGAATTTTCTGAAGGGTATGAAGTGTGAAACTCAAATATCTGTCATTATTTTCTGACTTGAATCTTTAATGATTTGCAACTAATTTGCCAGAAAACCACAATTTTATGAAAAAATGGAACAAAAATATGAGGAAAAATCTGGACATTCTGCAAAAATCTGTACAGTTGAGAGGTATGATCCTGACTTTACTTTTACTGTGTTCTGTTCACCTATATTTGTACACTGCTGTTGTCTGCATTTCATGAGATGCAACAGAGGAGCAAACTATAATGATGTAAGAATACCTGTCATTGTTATTCAACATGGTCACTGCCCTTACACCAAGGCATCTCCCCCTGGACACATTACACCAAGGCATCTCCTCCTGGGCCCATTACACTCTGTGTCTTTAGTAGTATAAATAGTACAGAGCCTTTATTCTGTTGACAAACATAGTTCTACACTTGCTAGCAGTGTTGAAGGTCCCTTTCTGTATATGTTAGTTTTTTTTTTAATTCCAGTTACTGTGATGTAGGATTGTGTAGTTTTTTTTTTTTTAAATCTTAAGTCTGGGGTCATACTGGCATTTCCTTTGCTCATCACATGTAGCTGTTTTTATTTCTAAGAAGCATCTGTGTTTTGTATATTTTCCAAACTAATCTAATATTTCTTTGTTTTAAAACAACTTTGGCCTGTGTATTTTCCAAGCTAATCTATTGTTACTTTGTGTTCTGCATTTAAATCAATCGGTCAATCAAAATTAGTAAAGTTCCTAAGTCTTGGCATTGTACAAACAGAGAAAAATAAATAAAGTAGAAGCCATATTTAGCAGACAGTAAGTTAAAATGACAATATATTTGGTTAACCAGAACCTTTCTGAAACTTACTAACAATTTTGATCATCCTGAAGACCACTAAGATGAATTCCCAGAATTGATATGTGGTCACCATTAGTCCAGTGGAGCCTCCTAAGGAAAAGTATTTGAGTTATTTATTTATTTATTTATTTTTCTGGTGCTGTGTAATATTTTGTTTGCATTTTGGCTATTTTTTTTCTTTTCTTAGTTTAGTTGGCGAGTCAGTCAGTTAGGTAGATAGTTATGTTGCTTTTTCTATCCTTCTTAACTGCTAACCATCTGCCTGTCATTACAGTCATAAGTCTTTTATTCCCTTTTTGTTATTCAATAGCACCATTTGATGTGCTACTGCTTAGATCTATGTACACTGATTCTAGTTAGTATCAGCCACGGTCACTTCCTCTTTCATGAGTTTTTTTATGGTTACATTATAATTTCATATCCTCCAATTATGTTCTTATTACTGCTGGAATTTTGAGATTGAGATATGTTTAATTATTTGTCACCTACATTTGTGGAACTTGCTCCGCTTTAATAGAACACTTAGATATCCACCTTGTGATCCACTACACATCATATAAGCTTTGCAAACATGTCTCACGGTGTACAGAAGCATGTAAGTGGAGTTAAATATAAATACCACTGCCTGCACTCTAAAACGTTGGCAGCCCTAGAAATTATACAGTTCTTTGCCACATATTACAAAAGAGCAAATCGGTTAGGAAAAATGTTGTTAATAAATTTTAATAAATAAATAAAGAAACTTGCTCAGCGTAATAATATGCTCTTGCGGTTTAAAAAATAATATGACCATGCTGTGGTAAGTACTGCAATCAGAGTTAAGCAATGTGGCCTAATGGGGATTAAAAGTGTCAATAAAAGGTATACCTGCTGGGGATATTGCTGCATGAACACACTCAATTAAGTGTCAGTCACCATGCCAACAGGTAGACTGTCCTGCTGCAAGTCACATGAGCCCAGCCCACCAGCATGCATGCAGTTTCCTCGCCACAATACCTGTTCACACATGCATTGAAGCACCATTGCCATGCAACACAGGAACAGCTAAGAATCCATACAAGGGCTGCACAGCAAGGCATCAACTATGTCTGTTAAAATGGGAAGGAACTGGGGTGATAAAATAGTCAAAAGGGGAGCGAACAAGCAAAGGAATACACAGAAGGAAAAGAGGAAGTGAAAAATAGAAAGAAGTGAGGGAAGAAGGGTAATTTGTTTGTGGGGAGGGAGACCATGTAGAATGGAAATTAAGCATGGAGATGATGTAGATAGAAGGGCATAGTGATGGCAGCAGGGGCAGACACCAAAACATTAATGGGTAGAGATTCACAAGGGAGGCACTGAAATGAAAGGGGAGCCACAGAGGAGATATGTAGACAGACAGAGGGTGGATAAATAAGGAAGAGGAGGATGGGACAACAAACTGAGAGACAATGAGTGGCACACAAGGGGAAGGCAAACCATGATGGGAAAAAGGGTAGGATGAGAATCACTTGGCTGCCCCAGCATGGACCCCTCAGAAATCAGTCACATCCATAGATGACATCTGCTGAGATGTGTATCTGAGGCACACTTTGGCATTACCTGGGGGTCACAAACCCATATATGCACAACACAGCTCACATGTTACTCTGCCACCTATTTCCACTTAGCCACTATGGACTTGGCATAAGGACTTAGCCTGTGAGAACACTGTATAACAGGAATGCCACATGTTGCAGTCACAACTGTGACATGGATTGTGGGCAGATAGAAATGAGGAGGGAAACCTTTGTATACAGATGCTAAACAGAGATATATGCTCATGTATACAGGTGTTCTGATGTTATACAAACAATGACAGTGATTGGACAGGTCCACCTTTGCAGATCAGATGCGCTCTTGCAGGCCACATGTTCCCATAGCAGGAGCATTTTGGACCACAGGCAGCACTAGAAGGGGACAAATGACACATGAGGACATGTGCCCCCATGTGAAAAGCCATGCCCCCCCATGAGTGCCACAGTTCCTGAAATACAAAATAAATCTTCTCTCACCCAGCTGAGCATTTTCCATGCAAGCATGAGTGCATTCTTTATATCAACATGCAGTTGACGTGCCAGCACATTCTTTACATCAGAGCTGTGTGGGCCTTTTGAAAAGGCTCCCAGGTATCATTTTAAGCAGTTTGGAGAAACATACTTCACTACATGAAGCAGCAGTAGCCATCAAGATGAAATATATGTATTTATTTTACTAGATTTCTTTATGCAGTCAAGAGATATCTATTAAGTGGAAGGTGTGTGCGTGTGTGTGTGTGTGTGTGTGTGTGTGTGTGTGTGTGTGTGTGTGTGTGTGTGTGTGTGTGTGTGTGTGTGTGTAATGTCCTAATCAGGGGGTTCTAGTTAAGTGACTTACTCAGAAACAAACAGTTGGAGGTAGAAAGAATCAAACCCTATACTATTGAGGTATCTCAATAAGAGCTTGAAACATTAATCTTCCACATTGACTGCCAGAATGCCTTAGCTTCTGTTTTGGTAACTCAGTCATCAGGGTTCTCATTGTTTGGAAAATTTATGTCCATGCAACACCTGTTTTAGTTCTGTTATCCTTCTAAGTGAATTAGAGCTGTCTTTTAACAAATGAAGCAGTTCATGAATTGCTTCCTCTCAAAAGTACAAGGTTTGAATCCTCCCAACTCCATAGGTTCATAATTACTTACCAGGTAATTGATCCATGAAGATCTTTAGAAGCTTAACCATACATTCCCATGAAGTTTTTAGCCCTTATATTTTAAGTATGAATAACCCAGAGACATGCTTACCATAATCCAATGAAGCACAAGGCTTCTAAACCAGAGGTGAATGTATGGTTACCCATCCATTTGCCAAGATGCTGTCTGCTTAAAATGTGTGAGCATTTTGTTCTGTTCATCAAATAGCTGTCAAGGTTTTTGCTGTAAATGTTTTAATAAAAGTGCTAAACTAAATAAAAATCTATGTCAGATTTCAACAATATTTTATGGTAACGGCAAGACACAGCCAAATAATGGGATGGCTGCCGGGGGGTATGGTCCATTACTCTGCCTAGGAACCCATTTGACTATGATTCAGCTCTGTTCTTATTATTCAGAAACTGCATGAGTATTTATCCTCATACATTTGCACTATCTTTTTGCTTTTCAATCTTTTAAGCCAGACAAAGAGTCAACTCAGAAGCAATGTCTGGTTAAATGACTTACTGAAAGACATACAGTAGGCAAATGGAAGTAGAGAAAATCAAACCCTGTGCCCTTTACTAAAGGAAACAGTTGACTAAGAGCATAGAGCCTTAAACCTCTGCACTAACTGACAAACCTTCACTTGTGTCTTCAGTTTCTGGTAACTCACTGAAGGTTAAAAATGACTAAGGTTTATAATCAGTCAGTAATGTCACTTATTAGAATTTCAGTTTTTGTTGTTCAAATGCTCAGAAAAATAAATGTTGCAAAAGCTGTTGTTCTGTTAACTTTTTAAGTGAATTACTTCTGTTTATCTTAGCTGTCTCAGATTCTGCAGAACATCGCTGATTTTGCCTGGGTATGCCATGTACCTCATTAACTTCTTTTTTCCTGGTAAATCTTTGAGGGTTACTACCAGTTAATAATACCAGTCATTACAGATTCATAGTTTTTATTGTTCAGAAAATGCACATCCATGCACCACTTATTGTTCTGTTCACATTTTAAGTGATTTGGAGCTGCTGTCAGTTATACTAACAAACTACTTCTTGTAGCTAAAGGGGGCAGGGTTTGAATCTTTTCAGCTCCATTTGCCTACTTTGTGAGTTTCAGTAGCTCACTTAACCAGATAGGTCACCCCTGATAAGGAATACTTAGTCTATTGGGTTTACCTGGTTAACAAATGCATAAAATAATGTTTAAAATGTGTCCCTTTTTGCTGTCCATTATTTTTGTCTTTGACCAGAATTCATCAGCAAAGAACATGAGAATTTTTTTTGGCCTGTTCCTTGTAAAATTTGTGACTTTTGAAACTTTTTACAGATTGTGGTCACTAAATGATGACAGGCATGTGAGTTTCACATTCGTATCCTCCAGATTGAAAGCTTACTATTTTATCAACTTTTAAGTGGATAAGAGAAATATTTAAATGCTGTTACTGACTGTGTTCCTTGTTTCCCCATGTCTATATAGCTTTCTATTAGTTTTTCTATCTATCTATCTATCTATCTATCTATCTATCTATCTATCTATCTATCTATCTATCTGTCTATCTATCTATCTATCTATCTATCTATCTATCTATCTATCTATCTGTTGCATCACTCTATATAATGGGTGCATGGGGGGTCTATATTACATCATTGAATGCTTTAAAAAGTAAACAATGATTAATCGACCCCATGTAAGTGAAAGATTACAATGTCAAAACCTCAGAACAGCGATTTTTTTTCCAAGGGAAAAAAAATCACTGTTCCAAAAAAAAAAAAAAAACAAACTTAAAACATTACATAAAGTGGGGGCTTTGCCCACCATACCCCCCTACTTAAATATACCAACTCCGAGATCGCACTACAGTGCCGAAAACGGCAAAGTAACAGAAGCGGCCAAGCTTATTCTTTCCCAAGGAAAGAATTTGCTTAAAAGCAGCTTTGCTATTTTGCCTTTTTGTTCTTTTACATTTGATCAAGACGGATTCGAAAGAATGCGTCTTCGATCACATAATAAGAACCCGGGTGCATGCATAAGTGTGTTTTGTGTCTGTGTGTAAAAGACAGGTGAAGGATAATTATCTAAATGAGTTCCAGGAATTACAGACTTGAATCTTTAAAAAAAGTAAGGGACAGAGTATTGGACATATGATGGAATGGCAAGGGAATTAGATGGACATTGATCTGATTACAATGCCATACAAAGCATCCTGCAAATACAGACATAAGGACCTGACATTTAGGAAGGAAAATGTGTGGTTAAACCTCTGGTTCTGGCTTAGTGGATACCTCTGCAAAGGAAGGTTACCTTTTAGAGTCATACATGGTTGCAGGATTTCAGCTACAGAACCCCAGGAAGGATAAGTAAGTTTATATCTAAAACTGACCAATGGACAATACTACATGAGCACAATGCATATCCATGAGTTGCTTACCGTTCTGTGAATTATTGGAGAAGTTCAATACCGTTTGGCACTGGACAACAACCCAGATATTTGGGGAGGTATTTAGATGATTTCTTTTCACATGAATGCCAATGATCAGTAGGTATTTACAAGTGTATGTAGTAAGGTAGATAAATATTTAAACAAAAACGAAAAACAACTCCAGTCACCTGGATTAGACAAATGTCAATTAAATACATTTTAGCAATTGCACACGCACAGAACACTTTTGCCAATAACATCTTCAGGTGTAAATAACAAATAAACTTCCCACATCAGTTATAAATCACATATTCAAAACCTAAAATATTCATGGGTCAAAAGTTGCAAAGTCAATAACATAAACTATGTTTCTTTAAAATGGGTTTTAAAGTGTTCAAACCTTCCAAACCAGGTGTCATATCAGCACCTAAAATATTTATCAAGTTTGTACATATTTGACATTGGGCTACATATGCCAAGCGTTCTGAATCACGGTCCATATTGCTATTGTTATAAAATGTCTTATGCAAGACTTGATGATGACTTAGAATAAACACTCCATGACTGTGAAAGAGATTAATAATAAACAATGGCGTATATTAAATACATCAGAACAAGTGAGGAAATTAATTTCAGTTAAACTCAATTTTTGATATATAATTTAAAAAACTTACTTTGCTAAAAAGAGCAGTACAACAATGGAAATAGTACTAGAAAGGGTACTTTTCCTTGTCATAACTGTAGGTTTTGCAAATATATCATGAAAAGTAATGCGTTCACACATCCAGCCTCACATAAGAATTTTTATAACAATACTTATGCGGACTGTGATTTGCTAAACTTGGTATATGTAGCCCAATATCAAACATGTGCATCCTCCTATGTAGGCAAAATGGACCATAAAATAAAGGAATGTATCTGTGATCATCTTTCTGAAATCAGATAGAAACATTCAAACAAAGAGACCTTTTAAGCATATCTCTGAAAGCGGCATTACACAGTGGTTTAAGTTTATGGTTTTAGAAAATGTTAGACAATCTATTAAGGGTGAGGATGTCACTATGAAAACTGAAAATGTAGAGTATAATGGATAAATATTTTAGGTGCTGATATGATACCTTGTTTGAATGGTTTAAACACATTAAATCATGTTAAAGAAACATAGTTAATTCTTTTGACTTTGCGACTTGCTGACCAAGGAATATTTTACATTTTGAGCATGTGATTTTTAATTATATTTATAAATGACACAGGAAGTTTATTTGTTATTTACACCTGAAGAAGCTATTGGTGAAATCACTGTATGGTTGTCTGTTATTGAAGTTTATTTGACGGATGTTTCTCTCATCCTGGTGAGTCGAGTTAGCCTTTTGTTTTTGTTGTTTGGCTGTTTTTGCTAAACTCATCTTTTTTCATTTCACAACAGGAAAAGCAGAGGGACCATCCTTTAGGATTTCATTTCTGGGACGGATACTGATAGCATGTTAGGTCTATGCCACCTGCAAATAGAAAACTGTTAAATTATGTAGAACATTGATTCCAATTACACCTAAACAGATAAAAAATACCTTTAAAACATATACAGGTAGTAAATGTCACGTTAAACGTTGTCTGCAGGGTGATCCATGGGAGCAGATCATTCAGGTGGAGGTCAGCAGCAAAGGGGCAGATAGTACTAAATTGCACCTCAGAATTAGTATTAAAAAGTGGGTCTATATCATAACAGCAAACACTAAAAATACCAAATGCTGTTATGTCGAACTCAAATGTCCAAAATCTGAAAACAGCGAAGGAACAGCTCAGCAAATTTTTTGCCAGGGAAATAATTTGCTGATCCAAAAAAAAGAGTATACAGTCAAAATTAAGTGGGAGGCTTCACTCCTCACACCCCCCCCCCATGTGGGGGACTGTGTTCCACACACACCCCCAACTTAAATATACCAACTCCAAGATTGCACCACAATATAGAAAACAGCAAAGCCAGGAGAATGGCCCAGCGAATTTTTTCCCTGGGAAAAAATTTGCTTATCCATTCCTTCGCTGTTTTCAGCTTTTGGACTTTGAAGTTTGATATACCAGCGGTCTCTATTTTTAGCATTCGCTGATGTGATATAGACCCTTAAAAAGTATATGAGAATGAATGCAGATGTGTGTAGGTCACATTTATACATGAATGAAAAATGGGGCTGGCTTGCCAGTGGGAAGCCACAGAAGGAGGGTGAGAACAATATAGAGGCACATTAGGAACACAGGATTTTGGGAAGTGTTTTAAAAGGAGATAGCTCAGCAGAAACATGGCCCCTGAAAATCCACCACAGGCTCTGGATAGCTATCCTGGAGCATGAGTTTTCTCTCAGTAGTTGTAGCTCTGGAACTACAAAGGGAATACAACAGGGCCCAAAATTCAGACCCAGATATGGTAACACAGAGCTATTACTAACAGTAAACAACCAAACGGAAGAAAAAGGGATAATAGGCAAGTTAATAAGACCTTTCACTCTGCACTACTAAACACTAAATGTAAAATCAGAGGGCAGCATATATAAAGCATGGATGACTCCTTGACTGACTCAATTTCTTATTCACAGTTGGTTCGGTTCAGGGGTTTGCTGTCAGGCACAGTATTAGTGACATACCAGGAACTATCTTATCTATAGGATTTAGAGCAAGCAAGAATGGCAGTTAAAGGGTGACTGTCTGAGTAGTAAAAATTAGAAAATGAACATGTTTGTGGCCATTTAACTCCAGCTATTGTATCTGTGTCCACTGCTTACAGCAACATATCAATGAGAAATAATATATAATTGTGGTGAATACATGCATTGTTTGATAACAAGAGACAATGCAGCATGTGAGATAAAGGTAATCTGGGGATCACTCATTGATATCCTGCATTATACATATCTCGTTTAAGTATTAAGAATGAATATTCAATTTAAAGTAACAACAGATTCAGAATTTGTCTAACTGGTATAATAAGTACATAGCTGTGGCCTTTTAAGCTCCATATTTTTAGGGTGTTGTATAAATTGTGTTATTTCTGTGCAATTCAATGTGACCAATAAATGTTACATGTCTGCTTTAAGGACAGGGGTCTATGAGTTAGTACAGAGGAAACATAGTAGAAGAGCAAAGCAGAGCAACTCCATGTCCTTGGCAACAGGTTATCTCAAACCAGTGACAGCCAGACAACAAATGTCTGGAGATGGCTGGCTCTGGGCTACATCAGACTATGTCAGGCAATCAAAGTGGTACTGACAGGATAAGGACAGTTTAACAAGGTCAAGGCAGGGAGGGAGTGGGTGGTCCAGCCTAACACTGTAAAGGACATGTTGCAAAGGCAAGATATGCAAATAGAGCATGGTGAAAGGGGCAGTTGCCCCATCCCAAGTTGTCAGAGGGCATAATCATCAGGTGCTGATGATGAAGGAAAACAGCACTTCGCATTACATTATGAAGCTGCAAAAATAATGCAGCACCATTACTGAATACGGATACTGCATTTACAGCTGGAGCACTGATGCTTTTATTGTGTCACATGATTGTCCAGTAGCTATAGAAATCTACTTGTTACAGTTGCTGTAGTTTAGCAAGCAGCTTGCTACAGTTACAGGAATGGAGAAGAGTGCTTGTTTTTTTTCCTCCCATGAGTTGATGGATGCATTGCTTTGGGAACCTGTTCAGGGCAACAGAGGAGCTGATGAGTTACTATGATTCTAAAACAGGGGATTGGCCTCTTCACCTGCAAACAATGGATGCACTTCCCACATTGGCCCACTCTCATAAAAGCATGCAAATATGATGATGCATATCAAGCAGAAAAATTTTCATGGGGATGACTTATGCTGAAGACAAGCAGGTCAGGACATAGGAGATGCACTGGCCCATCAATGTGGTCACATTAGGACTTGATAAATAATTTTCTGGGCTTTTTTCCAGAGATTGTTTCAGGTTTTTGCTTTCTACAGTAGAAGTTAGGTGGAAGACTAGGTTATCATAGTCTTGTGGGCATGTGTAGGGGGGGTATGAAATAGTCCAACCCTTATCAAGGTAGGATTTCCCATATGGAAGGTCATAGGACTCCTTATCCAGCCATTCTCAGAAGATTGTTAAGGCAGTCTAAGATGCATAAAAAGAGGCTTATAGAGTATAGATGAAAGACATCATGTGTAAATATGCATGTTTGCAAGAGTGTGTGCATTTGCATATATGTGTGACACTGTTTTCATAATCACATATCCATTAACCTTTTGACTTCTTCTACCCCCACCCTTCCAAATATGTGAGATCTATCTGGTCCCACCTAGATATTACAACTATGCTACCTAGATATTATAACCCTACAATCTTTAATCTCCTCTATGTGTTTCTATCAGCCTTAAGCCAACTCTGTCTCCTCAAGGCACGTCCTCTGGTTATCTGGTAGACATGTCTTATGTGTCTCTGAAGTCTCCCAGGCCTGAAAGAAAGAAGTATAGGAAATGAATGGGTCATGTTTCAGGGGTAGAGGGTCAATACTTATTTAGGCTTATTTACTTTATTTATTTGTTAACCTGGTAAGTCCTCTGAACAAAAACATCTCTCTTTTCAGAGATAAACCAGGAGAAGTGTGAGGTTACATGACTTGCTCAGAATCACATGCTAGGCAAATTGAGGCTTAAAGAACCAAAACCTGGATGTGAGGAAGTAGATCATTAACAGCTCATAACCTTAATTGTGACATTCTCATTTAGAATCAGGCATGCACTACACCATGTATATTCTTGAGTCATACATACATTAACAGCTCATGACCTTAATTGTGACATTCTCATTTAGAATCAGGCATGCACTACACCATGTATATTCTTGAGTCATACATACATTAACAGCTCATGACCTTAATTGTGACATTCTCATTTAGAATCAGGGCATGCACTACACCATGTATATTCTTGGGTCATACATACATTAACAGCTCATGACCTTAATTGTGACATTCTCATTTAGAATCAGGCATGCACTACACCATGTATATTCTTGAGTCATACATACATTAACAACTCATGACCTTAATTGTGACATTCTCATTTAGAATCAGGGCATGCACTACACCATGTATATTCTTGAGTCATACATACATTAACAACTCATGACCTTAATTGTGACATTCTCATTTAGAATCAGGCATGCACTACACCATGTATATTCTTGAGTCATACATACATTAACAACTCATGACCTTAATTGTGGCATTCTCATTTAGAATCAGGGCATGCACTACACCATGTATATTCTTGAGTCATACATACATTAACAACTCATGACCTTAATTGTGACATTCTCATTTAGAATCAGGCATGCACTACACCATGTATATTCTTGAGTCATACATACATTAACAGCTCATGACCTTAATTGTGACATTATCATTTAGAATCAGGGCATGCACTATACCATGTATATTCTTGACTCATACATACATTAACAACTCATGACCTTAATTGTGACATTCTCATTTAGAATCAGGGCATGCACTACACCATGTATATTCTTGAGTCATACATAGATGACTTTATGTCCTACATCACCCTTTTTTCACTTTATGTGGCATTCATCTGAAAGCTCTCATCCTCCACTAGGAGTAGCACAATGGCACTATGACCCCTCCTGTCACCTAAGAATACAAAACAGGATTTCAAGTCATCATCTTTGTCCACCGTGTCCAACCCCTGAATAACAAGTGCACTTTGCTGGAGACAAACAGACACATTTCCCTCACTGGCTCATATGCAGGAAACTGCCTATGACTTATGGATCTATTAAATAGCTGCATAATTGGAATTAATACATTCTTATATCATTATGCATATTTCTTTAACCTAACTAAGGACTTAACCATGCAATGTCCTAGTTTTAATCTAACATAGAGTGCTCCATGCTACCTATTTTATTTTTTTCCAGAAACTTTATTGAAAATTTCCAAGTATGAATCAATATGCTATCAAATGTAATAGAAATGTGCTATACATAATAAATAGTTCAATTGCAAATGAGAAATAAAATTAACTATGTGCAATATATACAACAGCCTGAAAACAGAACAGTAAGATTATAGCTCCATTTATTCATTAAGAATTTCCTATTTTTCATTTTCATTAGAAAATATCTTTTTCGAGTACTAGTGTCAGGATTTAAATAACAAAATTCAATAAGAGATATCACTTTTGTCCAAGTATTGTTATTAAACAAGTTAGGATAAGTTCTTTTTATTTGACTTTAGTCTCTCTAAGTGCTGTTTCTGTTCAGTAGGAAAGAAAGTCCTCAAAGGATGGTGATGTAGATATTCTCCACTTTTTGGTAATACATTTTCTTGCTACTGCAAGAATAGACCATAAGAGAGAAAAGTTAACATTCCTTAAATCTTCACTTTCATTAACATTAAATAAAATTAAAGCTTTAGATAATAAAAAGTTATCAGAAAATACAGCTTTTAAAAAGTCTTGTATCTTAACCCAAAATAACCTCAGGGAGGGACAATGATAAAATTCATGAGTTCAATCAGCTTTACATTCTTGTAGACATCTCCAACACAGTATGTTATGTTTTCCATTTAATTTAGCTATTCTATTTGTTAATAAAAAAAGTCTCTGTGCAAAAATTTCCAAGAATATATATATGCCATATATATATATGCCAATACGTTTTGAAATTAAGTTATCGGTTTTTGGTTTGTTGTATATGATTTCATAGATACAATAAATTAATGTGGGGTCTTCTTTCAATTGTGAATTAAAGATAGACATATTTCCTGAGCATATGTTTTCACATTTTGTAGTAATTTGTAGTAATATCCAGTCTTGAGAATTTAAATCAAATTCTGAAATAAGTTGTTGAATATCCTTAACTTTCAATTATTTAAAGCAATGATACCAGCAAACAAACTTCCTGGTCCCTCAAATCACAAGTGTATGATTGTGGATTTTGTTGAAGAATTTTTTTATACTAAAGGGGATTATGGAATCAAACCAGATTTTAACATCTATATTAGAGAAAATCAAATTTCTAAGGGATTTTAATATAAAGTTCAAATAGTTTGATTCTGTAGGAGAAAAAAATCTCATGCCAAATTAGATTACAATGATAATGATAAAAAATTGTCTAAATTAGTTGAGTTATGATTATGTAATATATTGTTCATGTTATCAAGAAGAGTTAAATGTAAAGTTTTCCAACTGGAGATTTAAATAGGGTCAATCCAATTTAATATTATTCTAAAAATGTAAGTTTTTATAAAGGTTTAAATGTCAGGAAAGTTAATTTCCCCCTGTATCCATGGTCTTATATGATGAGAAAATGCTATTCTGGGTTTATTGGGAAAAAAATAATTTTAAGTGTTAACTATTTATTTCCTTGATATGTTGCTTATTTGGAAAAAGAGTCAAGGTTTCGGTTTTATATAATATTTTAGGAAAAAGAATCATCTTTATTAATTGAATTCTGTCTTCAAATGAAATGATAAGTTTATTCCACTTAGAGGTAAGATTCTTTATTATATGTATGATGTTATCAGAACTAACAGTCTTTATTTCATCTATAGATGATGGAAATTTGATACCTAAATATTCTAGTCAGGAAACCTGTGTTCCAATAATGTTATGTGTGTATATATATATATATATATATATATATATATATATATATATATATATATAAGTTTGTTTGTTTTTATTTTTATTTATTATTATAAAATTGAATTTGGAATGATTAGAATAGAGACCAAAAATAGACTGAAATGCTTCTATAGAAGATTCTAGCTGAAGTATAATTGATCTTAAATTTGGAAGTATTAATAAAATATAATCTGCAAATAGCATGAGTTTAGATGAATAAGTATAGGATACTTCTATACCTCGAATATTTGAATTTTTACAAATTAAGTTGATAAGAATTTCAATTGCTAAAGGGAATAAAATTGGAGAAAGGAGGCCACCTTGTTTGGTTCTTTTTGTCAACGAGATATATTCAGAAGTAAAAGGACCTATTTTAACATATGCAATGTTATTTTTATAAATGTTTTTAAAAGTGAAATGAACTTTTAGGGAAAGTCAAAGAATTCTAAGATTTTAAATAAGTAATTCCACTTTAAAGAATCAAAGACTTTTTTGATATCTAGACTAACTAATAAGGCTTCTTTATTCTTCTTGTTCAAGAAATCTATAAGGGTCAAAATGCGTCTAATATTACCATGTGTTTGTGTTTCATATATGAAACCTATTTGATCAAAATTAATTACTTTTGCCCTTTTATACTGTCAGTAATGATGGGCATAAAAATCTTATAATCATTGTTTAAAAATGAGCTAGGTCTATATGAGGAGCAAGATTGTTCATATTTATTTTCTTTTAATATTGGCACAATTAGAGAATATTTCCAAGAAGGTGGAATCTTTTCTTGAGATTGAACTTCTATAAGTGTTTTATAGAAGAATGATATAATATAAGGAGGGAAAAGTTTATATATTTCTGTAATTATCCCATCAATGCCTGGAGCTTTGTTAGTTTTTTTTTTTAATTTTGTTTACAATTTCTTTGCAGGACATATGTTTATTTAAGTCTTCTT
The DNA here is from genome assembly GCF_019279795.1 of Protopterus annectens. NCBI lineage: Eukaryota > Metazoa > Chordata > Ceratodontiformes > Protopteridae > Protopterus > Protopterus annectens. The sequence continues at coordinate 817,579,219 of NC_056751.1, read as the reverse complement.
TTAAATTTGATGTAATTGTCTTAATATTAAGATTGTCAATATCTACTATTGAAGCTGTTATAACAGAGCTGGAGTTTGAATTTTGAGTTGTATAATGAAATCTAAAAGTGTCAAGAATTTCTCCAACATCTGTGGTGTTTTTCTTGTATCTTTCATGTCTAATTTCTAAAATATTATTAATTTTTGATTACTTCTTGGCTGTTTTGGTACGATAGTGCATGTGTTTAGGGGATAAAGAATAATAATTCATTTTTAATTATACTAAAGCCAAAACTGATTTGTGAATTAAAATACCAGAATATTTTTTATTTAAAGTTTCTATTTCTTTTTATGTTGGATATATTATTTTTGATATCTTTAGATTTTGCCTCAAGAAGTAGTTTTTGAAGGTTTTCTAGTTCTGAGTCCCATTCCTTAATTTTATTTTTATACCAAGAATATAAGCTTTTAATGAGCCCCATATCATAATTATATCTGTATCTGATGTGTTGTTGAATTCTAAAAAGAAATAATTCCATTTAAAAATAAACCATGTTTTAAATTCTTTGAGTTTAGTTATGTATGCAGGAATTCTAGTCAAGAGAGATAATATTTTAAAATTAGTTTGAATGTTTAAGATGAGAATATCATGGTCAGAAATGGGACAAGGAATGATAGTAAAATGTGATATTCTAGAAATTATGTCCCTTGAAACTACTATTCAGTATATTCTGGTCTATGTGCATATCTATAATATTGATGAGACAAAAGTAGTGAACAAGGATCTTTCATATTGAATGTATCCTTTAAATCAAAAGTGTATCCATATTTTTAGTATTTTTGCTGTTGGTGTTAATTTTAATTTCTTTTTATTACTGGTATCAGTGTCTTCTAATATGCAATTGAAGTCCCCACATGTAATTAAACTACATTTGTATTTATCAAGTATAATATCTAAATGTTTATTTGCAAAACTTTGAACCATGCCTGGAAACCAATAAAGATTTACCAGAGTCTATAGCATATTATTACATTTAAAAATTATAAAGGTTAGAAGTCCTTCTTGATTGTCATATTTGTATATAATCTGTGGAGATATTGTTTCCATAGAATCATGACTCCTCTTTTTTGTTTTAAAAGATGATTGAGCTATAATGTTAAATTTTCCTAGATTCCAAATATCTTTTTCTGTATAGATACAAACTAACTTCAAAACAGGCAAAACAGCAAACTTTAAAATGTACCAAAAAGACAAAAGCTGAGGAACAGCACCCAAAAGTAAACCAAGTGTTTATTCCAGTAAAGCGCTTTTCGTTTGACAGAATTGCAAACTTCTTCAGACATTCAAAAAATTCCATCTAACAAGTGTTTAAATATAAAAACAATTAACCACTTTTAATTGACAAGAACATTTAAAGGAGAATGTTCATTTAAAATGTTTTCAAGCACCATTCACTAACTAACGGAAACCCTCCTTAATACTGGTCAACACTAAACAAATGTTGCTAAGAAAGTAGTATTGTATTATTAAAAAAAAACAGAATAAAATAAAATAATTAGAATGTATAACAAGCTAAGTACCTAAGCCTTAAAGTATCATCTAGTAAGGCTTTTAAGTTTTAAAATGCTACTAATTGAGCAACCTTCATTTAACCCTGGCATATTATAGGCATTTAGCCTGATCTGCCAGTTTAATTCAAGCTCTTCCAACTTTAACATATCAGGGCTGCCCCGAGGATTCTGAAGTACCTGATCAATTACCATAAATTTGAAAGTATGGTTAGGGTACTGTGAGATGTGTTTAGCAAAGGCATTCTCCAGTTTGTGTTTTCTAATGGCATAGATGTGCTCATAAATACGGTCATGAAGCCTTCTCTCTGTTTTACCAATGTAGAAGGCCAAACATGCCTGACACTGAGCTAAATAAACCACCAAACATTTTAAATGAACATTCTCCTTTAAATGTTCTTGTCAATTAAATGTGTGGTTAATTGTTTTTATATTTAGATTTGTTAGATGGAATTTTTTGAATGTCTGAAGAAGTTTGCAATTCTGTCAAAAATAAACACTTGGTCTACTGGAATAAACATTTGGTTTACTTTTGTGTGCTGTTCCTCAGCTTTCATCTTTTTGGTACATTTTAATCTTTTTCTGTATGTTTGATATGAGTTTCTTGTAGTAATAGGACATGAGCTTTGTTCATGTTTAAATATTGAAATAAGTTTGCTCTTTTCCTTGGATTATTTAAACCATAACATTCAAAGATAAAACAGAAATATCCAGCTATATAGCTTATTAGTTATTTTTAAATAATTACTAGAACTAGAAGTATAGAACAATATAATATAGCAAAAAAATAGTTGAACTCTTATATTTACTGAGCATAACATATAAAAACTCAGGCCATAAAAAATTAAAATAAGCAGTAAATAAAATACATAATACAATTGTAAATAAAATACATTGGTAACAAACATGGAATTTTCTAAATCCCTATTCCAATAGACAATTAAAGAAACCTATTGTACTATCCAGTGCTATTCTGCCAGTCTAAGCATTGATCTCTTAGATAAACTAATTATTTTCTTTTGAGCTCTGTAGCATTATTTAAGTGATAGAGACATTGCATAATTGAGAAAAGTAGATATAAAATTGAATCATGTCTAAAGAAGAGAGAATTTAATATGTGAAAGTGTAATAAATATATAAAATGTACCATAGGTTATTATACAATAGAAGATATATTTATCTAACTCACTCTCCTTTCTTTTTCACATCACCTATTCCTCCTTTCTCATTTCTCTCTCATTTCTTTTTAAATCAGATTTCAAAATTTCTGTTTATTATTCCACACACTTATGTGTATACAAATAGATTTCTACATATATTCACACATAAACATATTTAACATACATTGGCTTGTAAATAAACATATATAGTTGCATATGCATCTATACTTCAACATATGATTATGTGCTGTTGATGACAAGAAAAAACTTTTATTGCAGTATATTTCTATAAAGAAATATAATAAATGACTCTTGTCTTGTGTGAATTTTATCTCACTTTTATAATAATTGATATATTATTTGTCTGACATACTTAACTTGTTATGAGACTGGAAAGGAAAAAAGACTGAGCATAATAAAATATTTGTCTCACTGATGTTATGCTATTAAAGTACATAAAGCTTGTTAAAATATGTAATAAAAAATCACCTTTGAACAGCAGAATAAAAATGCCACAAATAAGTATGACTCCAAAGTCAATACATTGATTCTTTGCATTATAATATTGCTTTACTATATAACATTTGCTGATCCCATATTGGAACACTGTTCATTATTAAAAGATGGCAATAGAAATAGAGATTCCTTTTAAATATAATAATTTCTGCCGTACAATCAAGAAATAAAGAAAATAAAACATTTTCCTTCACTCCACTACCTTATTACTATTATTATTCATCAGACTTAATATAGTTACTAAAGTTAATTGGAGGCTTTAGAATCATGAATTAAGAAAATAAAGAACCCTTTAAAACCATATATTTGCTGTCTTCTTAAAAAAATAATAATAGTAAACAATCCAGTAATATAGGTCTCAGATCCTTAGCACAAAATAAATCCAAACAAATCCAAAACAACTGGGAGGCAAAATTCTAACACTGAGGCTATACTTCAGTTATTGTTCCTACAAACTTAGAAAAATAATATTCACATGTAAATGCTCAATGGAGCAACTATGTAAACAACTGTGGCTGCTTAAGAACAAAACTCATCAAGGCTTAAAACATTGAGAATTTATTGAAACATATATAAAACTTATGAAAGAATGCTCATTTCCATTCAAACCTAGAAAATTGCTAGAATAAAATATCCTGTGTTATCATAAATTCTCTGAAGGACACGAAGTCCGAAACCCAAATGACTATCAACATCCAGTGGGTTCAGCCCTCAATAATTTGCTACAAAAATCCATAGAATCAGAAATTTCATGTGGAATTGATCAAAACATGAGACCAAACTCTGGACACTCTTACAAAAACCTACACAGCTAAGAGGCATGTCCAGTAATTAAATGCAAATGTACATCCATGTACTTGAATACCTGTAAAAAGCATACACCCACAACACTCCATACAAGAAGACAACAGCCTCAGAACATATATCCAGCAAGATGAACCTAACCCTCAGAACCCACCGGACTTCACCACTCATCTATGTGAGCATGAAACTGTCCACCTACCATTGAAAGAAAGTAAGTGTAAAAGAAAACATATCAAGCATTTTCCGGTAATGACGTTTTCCATGTTAAAACATCAGATTTCAAATACTTCCTTGCTAGGGATCTTCGCAATGGACAGGAAACCTTTTATGGACCAAGCAGTTGTCTGGTATGCCATGTAGATCTTCAGAGGTAGAAGAATTTTTACATGAAATGGTGTCCATAAAAACTATTAAAGCATGTATCACAATATTGTTTTCCAAATGTATAATGTTGTGCAGTTTTAAATATTATTACAAAGATCTGTAACAGTATATGTGATTACAGACTGAGAAATGCATGCTAGGCAAAGACGTTGCAATACTTCAATCATTTCCTTTTAATTATTAAAAAGGTGGTATGAAAGAAAAAATGAGATTCCACGGTGGTGTCTTTTCATGTAGACTAAAACTTTATCTGCTCCCAGTACCTGTCCATATATCCAGAACTGGCTGCTCTGTTTGTTAACAACACCCCCCCTGCACACACTTTTATTTCAAAAAATAGACAAGCAGAATCATTTTGAGCGCTTATTTCCTGTGATCCAGCTTGCAGATCTTTAAAAAGCCTGGATTGTTTATCAGTTGGGAACCAGTCTGCAGTGGAAAATAATTCATCTTAAAAGGGGAGAAAAAAAGATATGTTCCACATGTCTGTGAAGTTCTCAGTTTAGTTATGTTTTATAAAATATCTCTTTATTTTGAAAGGTTATGCTTTAAAACAGATTCCTCTCACAACTAAGACTAAACATAACCATGATGTCTGACAGCAACCACTGTTATAGTCACAAAAACATATTCTGAAAGCATATCATCATGCGTGGGTCTACCCACACACACACACACACACACACACACACACACACACACACACACACACACACACACACACACACACACACACACACAAAACAAGGAAATTAATCTTCCTTCCAGAAACCCTGAAGGTAAGCGTACAGGAAAATGACATCAACACAGAATTTTTATAGTAAACCAGAGCAAAGCTCCACAGGTAAGGTGACTTCCTGTATAAGAATCCAACATGAACATCTCCATCATGAAGTCCAAGACACCAAGAAAATAAGAGGGAAGAAACAGAAATAAAAAAAAAAAACATCTACAAAAGAGGCTCACAATACAGTGCACGAGGTAAGGAATTAGTTAGACGATAAAATGTAGGTAGAAGAGAAGTATGTTTGCTGCCAAAAAAGACAAAAAAAAAAACAAATGACAAATGGAAGCTAACCCAGCATTCCAGACCACTAGAAAAAAAGAAAAACAAAAGAATCCCTTCCAAAAGGATCTTCTGTGGCATGACTATATCTATAAAAAATTGAGCTTCAAACACAAAAACATCACACATTCCCTAACAAAAAAAACCACACACAATAAATAGAAAATGTACCCATTGAAGGCACCCAGAAACAAAAGAAAACATCACAGAGAACTAATAATCTACTAAATAATCTACTGTTATAAAAAAAAAACAAATAATGTGAGAAATGTTGAATTATGGTACTGTTAAGTCAAAGGGGAGAGAAAACATAAGTAAAAAAAATCACACCCCTTTGCATTTATGAAGGGAGTATTAATTTTAGTTTAACTAACTTTATTAATAAACAATTATATATATATTTATGTGCATAAAATTATTACCTTCACGAAAACATATAAATTTGGTTTACTTAAGAATGTTTAGTCTTTTTTTACTTTGAAATCAGTGTAGAAAAAACGAAAAATAGAAATTGAAAGATGAATACATTACTGTCAGTATATGTCTCAGTATTGATACTCCATATACTCTGAGACAACACAAAAAATGCTTGTTAAATATATCAAGAGGGTTTGTTCAGATAAGCAATTATTTTATAATTGAAGGTTTTAAGGCTTCATTAGATGAGGATGAGGATGAAATAAGGTCTGTTATTTGCCTCTTTTTCTTCATTTCTGTCAGTGAGTTCTTTTCAGTGGAGGAGAACACCAGTCCATATCCTCTTTTATAGGTAGGAGATTGTTCTTTCTGACAAATGTAGTAGTTTCTTCTAAATTATTAAAAGTTCTTGTTTCATTAGGTGAATGTATTTTAATTTTTGCTGGAAAGAGTATCTGAATTTTTAGACCATTTTGTGTTAGAGGTTTCACAAGGGGTCAGCAGTTCTAAGATCTACAAATCTAATAAGATTTTGTTTATATTTCAAGGGAGCCTTCCTCCACACAGATTTAAGTATTAGTTCTTTATCCATATAAGATAAAAATTTAACAATAGATCTCAGGGGAGAAAATGTCACTCAGAGATGATCTCTGCCTAACATACAAAGTTATGTCAAACCCAGAGCTGTTGAACATGCTCCACTTAAAGAAATCCCAATCGTTCTGAGTTACACACTCTAGGGACCTAAACCTTGTCACCACAATAAACAGAACATACTGGAGGGATAGATTCCTGTCCCAGATACTTCCTATACTCTGGAACAAACTACCTATTTATATCAAACAGAGCTTCTCATTAGCACTCTTCAAGAAAAATCTTGATGATTGGATGGGAAATAGGGAATTCACCCCAGGGATCACCTCTGTGGCTCTGCTCGACAAGAGCACAAGAAAATAATTTTCTTGGGTGGTGAAAGCCAGGGTACCTTTTTGGCTAGGCTTGTATAGGCCCTAGGGCTGATAGACTAGTACCTACCTATGACTGTATGAGGAAGAGGGAATAGGTTTGCCTCTCCAATACTTTATCAAATAAAGTATCCTTCCCAGTCTTGCTTTTCCTCCTACCGCCACTAGGTGGCACCATTATCCTAGCAACTTGCTATCTCTCTAAATAGTTTATTTCTCCCTCTTATCTCTACTGAACCTGGGCCTTTTTTCCTTACCTTTCTCCTTCCTAGGCGTGCTCCCTATGTTTTCTCCTGCCTAAATCTCTTTTTCCCCACCCTCTCTGATTTTTCACTCTGTACTTACTTTTTTCCATTCTCTGCTGCTGTCCCTAGCAATTGCTTACAGATTGTTTTTCCCTATAGCTGTTTCTCCCTTTGGCTGTTCCCGCTCCATTCACCCTGCGGGCTTAATCTGCTCCCCTCACTACCCCCAATTGCCACCCACCCCCAGGGGTCCTAGCCTTATACCTCCCAAGCCACACCCCTTCCCAGACACACCCTATCCTTGACCTTTGCTTATTAACCTTTTAGATACCACAAACTCTTTACTACTACTCCTTATTTTTCTAATACACCATACATAACTACTCCCTTTCCTCTCTCCTAACCCACACTCTATTACACCTATTTTACTCTTCCTTACTCCTATTACTATTACTTTCTCTAAAACCATCCTTCTTACTATGGCCCTACCAACTATATCTACATTCCTACCACTATTACTTCTATGTACTACCCTTCCTTTCCTGTCTGTATCCTACATAATAACTGCATATGAACATCTCATGTTCAGTGACTTTCAACATCTTTTCCAGCATACTTTACTTGCTACTCATGTAACCCCCTACAACCATGTTAATATCACAGCAACTTCTATCTACTTACTTCCAAAGTATCACAGACTAGGCCACATTACTTATCCCAAATGCAATAAATCCCTAAACATCTACTCTAAAACTTTACAGTTCACACATAGACCGAAACATTATCTCCTATTAGATAGAGACATTCACCCCAACCCTGGTCCCTACAATAAAGATAGCTCCAATCCCCAAACACTCATTCCATCCACCTCTTACAACCCAGATCAATTATCTGACTCTCTCATTATAGCACATCTTAATATTCATAGTATTAACAATAAAATATCTCATCTGCATGCTCTCTTAGATGTCCATTCCTTTGACATCCTATGTCTTACTGAAACATGACTTAAACCAACTACAAAGGACAGTGAAATCACCCAACCTGGATACAATATATTAAGACTAGACCGTAAAATCAAAAAGGGTGGAGGAGTAGCCATTCTTTATAAGTCATGGCTACACATCACTTCTTTCGATGTTCAGCTCCCTACTGACAGTAATGCTGAAATCCTTTATGCTAAACTTCAAATAAACACCTATAAATCCATCTATTTAATTTGCTCCTACCTCCCTCCTGGAAACAACATTAATACTCTTGAAAATTTACTTAGCTGCCTCTCCACTTACCCACCTCAAGAAACAATAGTGCTGGGTGACTTTAATATAGACTGGACTAATTGTAGCTCACCCAAGCCTACTACCCATATTAACCTTTACCAATTCTCCCAAATCATTACCTGCCCTACTAGAATCAATAAACCCAACAACAAAGAAAGCACCCTAGACTGGATCCTAGTTAACAATCACCCCTCTATATATAAAACAGGTACTCTTCCTGATGACCTTAGTGACCATTCACTGGCCTATGTCATCAGACAAAGACTCAATATCCCCAACTCTAATTTCTTTAGGACTACTCGATACAATACAAATTTTAGCCTAGAATGCTTCCAGTCTGAACTTAAAGTATGTGACTGGTCACCACTGAAACACCTCCAGCTAGAGGAGGCAGTTTCATACTTTAACAGTAAATTCTTACAAATTCTAGACTATCATGCCCCCTTACAGACTATCAGAATTAGGACTAAAGCTGCTCCATGGCTTACAAATGAAACCAGATTGAAAATGTCACATAGAAACAAAATCTGGGCCAAATGGAGAGCTTCTAAAAACCCAACAGATCATCTAGAATTTAAACAATTGAGAAATGATGCTAAAAGATCTATAATGACTGACAAAAAAAAAACTTCTACTTTCAGCTCCAGCAGACCCACAAACATAAACCACAAAAATTCTGGTCAGGCATAAACAAACTCTTACACCCAGGACACACCAAAACACCAACCCCGTCAGATACCACCAGTAACAATCCTAAGCATATTGACAATGCCTTTAATACCTTCTTTACTGAAGCTATCCAATCACTAGCAAACTCTTTAAACCCTGTTAAACCATGTCTGTCATCCACCTCATCTAGCTTACTACCATCATTCCACCTACACCCAGTCCCTACATCCTTCATTTGCACCCTTTTCCTAAAACCAAAGCCATGCACCCCTTCAGGAGACCTCCTACTAGCCTAATACCTGCAAAAAACAGCCAAAGTTGTAGCCTATCCCATTTCTATCCTAATAAATAGAACAATTTCTGAAGGAACTATCCCATCTATCTGGAAAATCTCCCATATCATCCCTTTACATAAGGGTGGGAACTCCACTGACCTTTCCAACTTTCGACCAATTGCTTTACTCTCTCTCTTAGCAAAAGTAATGGAAAAATGTATCCACCGACAACTACTCAACCACCTTCTCCAAAATAACTTACTAGCTAGCTGTCACCATGGATTTAGGGCATTCCATAGTACCCCCTCTGCCCTTTTATCCTTTTCTGACTGCATCAACAAATATCGTAATAGCAACACTCTATCTTCTGCACTTTTCATTGACCTCTCAAAAGCTTTTGCTATGGTTAACCATCAGCTTCATATTAATCCACGTAAATATCTCTCTTGATTCACTAGCACTAAAATGGTTCTATTCCTACCTGGAGAACTGCCAACAAGCTGTGCTGTGGGATAACACACTTTCCACAAATCTTCCTGTCTCCCTAGGTGTCCCTCAAGGCTCTATTTTGGGCCCCCTCCTATTATTAATTTTCATTAATGACCTCAATTTAACAATTCCTCAAGCTACCTGCATACAATATGCAGATGATTCAACATTAATATGCTCCACTACTTCCTTATCTGAACTCTGGTCCCTCACCCAAAAGGTACTGAACATTGTGGAAGACTGGTTCCTACAGCGCTGCCTACTCCTGAACCCCCTAAAAAAAACAAAGTATTGCTCTTTAACCCTACAAAAAAGTCCACACAAATAGACTTCACAGTGTTATCCAGTAATGGTACTGCTATATCTCCTGACCCAACTACCAAACTCATAGGAATAACAATTGACAATAACAACACCTTTGACACACACATAAACAACACAATTACATCAGTGAACAGAAAGCTAGGCTCACTTTATAGGATTAAATCCTTCCTTACTCCTACAGCTAGAACTACTATTGTTCACACCCATCTTATCTCTACCCTCCTCTATGCCTCCCAAATTTATACCAATCTTTCCAAAAGTAACCTCAACAAACTTACAAACTCGCACAACAACATTACCAGATTTGCCACAAGTTCCCCATTTAGAACCCACCATTGTCAAAATCTAAAACAACTGAGTTGGCTGGAACTCCATAATCAACTTCTCTTTTACCAGCTTACTATCACACAAAAGATCCTCCACCATCCTAGTAACACACCAATACTCACTAACCTGATTATCCCCTACATAAATCTATCTACCCCTATGCTCAGCAAAAAAAAATGCAAGTATCTATACATAAGTCCTATAATAAAGCTGAGGACTCTCTGTTTTCCAACGCCGTGGGGAAAACTTGGAACCTTCTCCCAAAAGAACTCTCATCTCTTCCCTCTACACCACCCTTCAAGAAGCAACTCAAAGAATACCTTAAAAATAACTGGCTATGTCCATGCACTAGCCCAGATTAATCACTTCATCCTTCATACTTTGTCTAGCTTATCTTGCTACTGCGTTTGCTGTGCACTCCTTCCTACTAACCTCTGAATGTATATGCTATCAAGTAACAAAGTCATGTACTAGATAGAGTATCATAGAAGGTAGTATAGTAGCTGTCCTTTCCTAGCATACTCTCTATAGTATAGTATGTATTTGTCTATACCTCTTGTTTATATTATTTCTCTATTTGTCTTGTAAACTTTTGTTTGATTTATTGATGTTTACCTATCATCTAAATGACTTGTATTGCCTTGCCTTAAATACATATTGTATCTATATGTCTAGTAACTGTTAGTGGAGCTTTTCTCCCTGGGTCTCTACTGAAAATGGACATGTTTCCAGTTGGACTAGCCTGGTCAACAAATGTAAAATAAAATAAATAAATAAATAAATAAATAAATAAATAATTTTATAACTTCACAAAAATTGGAAAATAAAAAAGACTGAACAAATATCTATACACTATTTAGAACTTTTATCAAATAATTAATTATCTTCCTGTATTTAAAAGCAATGCTACAGAGCTCTGAAAAAGTGCTGTTTTCACTCGGCCATCTTGGCTCTGCTCCTGCTACCTACTTTATGATCAACAAAAGCATTAAATGGTCACACATAAGGGAATAGATCATTTGGGACATAAGAAATACTATTATTTTAACTGTTTCTAAATTCACCATATGCTTGTTCTTAATAACTGTGTGCCAAACAACAGTGGTCTGTGGCAAAATTTAATTGTCCAATGTCTGCTTTGTCATTATATGTCAATGAAACTTATGCTATACTAGTAGATGATGGCTTGTATATTTCAATTGCTTACTGGGAAGGTTAGTGAGGCCAGCATGGGGCTAGTGTGGCACTAGCTCAGGTCTAAAGTGGGATCTTTTGGCGGGTGAAAATGGCTGTGTCACCCATACCACCAAACTACCTTGCTGCAGCTCTAATCTTTCAGTTCTGTGGAACAAAGAAAATAAGACAAAGAAAGGTGACCCCACTTTAGTAACAAACTAAAGGAGTGGCAAAGAGATTTATGACAAATATAAAAAAGGTGATGAGTTAACATAGTAAAAAGAATTTCTTGATGGTAACAAATAAATAGTGTGCTAAGAAAGTAGACACTTTCCATGCACCTTATAATAGGAGTCACTCCTGCAAGTCTGATGTATAAGCAAAAATATACAAACATCATTCTATCAGTGAGTGAAAAACAATGATGTCATATGAGCGCTTAACAAAAACCTGATTGTGGGCAGATGTCAACAACAAAAACACATGCATATATTAAAAGATAGAATAGCGAACATATATTCCAAAATAAACATTTTCCTTTAATGAAACTGGCACATAAAACAAGAATAAATCCTAGTTTAACCTTGATATATCTTTTATTCAAAACATCCTGTGTCCCATGTCAACTCTGAGCAATGAAAAACATTGACAAGACACTGTCCATTTTTGACACTTTTTCTTATAAATTTGTTGACTATTGCATTACTCATAGTGCAGCCAGTGACTGTATATATCAAATAATGTCATATTGACAGAAACCATTCTGGTTACAAGAGTCTACTGTCAAGAAGCCTCATATAAGAAACTAAATATGTACAGATATAATAATTTGCTTTCAGGTTATTACTCGAGTGTAAAACTTCAAAGCACATAAAAAAAAAAAAACGACAAGGAAATCCACTGACAGGACATGTAGTTCTTTTTATTACATCCATTATGGTACCTTGGCTTCTCGCCTTCTGCTGGAACCTTGAGTGTAGACAGAAAGGCATGTGGATGGGTATAAATAATTATATTCCTCTGAAAAATGTTTGCACTGACACAAGATTGATAGCATTGGCACAAAGCTCATTTGTACTGTTTAAAGTCTTTAAGGATGTGTATTATATAATATAATTTTCAAAGTTGCTGTATTCTTCAAAAATGTTGATTTTTATTGTTTGAAATTTTATTAGGTCTGCATAGTATGAGGCTGCATTGTCTGCTAGTCTTTAGAGTACAAAGTAGACATAGGACACAGCAAGCTTTATTGCAAACATTGATTTTTTTTTTCTGTATTTAAAACGTAATGTGATAGAATGTGCCAGCATTAATTCATCCCAAACATAATGCTGACATATTTGTAAAACACATTAAAATTCCATACTTGCTGATCCAAAAATGACAGGCCTCCTTTTTGGTTGCTGTTAGTAGAATAGGCCTACTGTCACATCTGGTTGTCTGGTTGTCTAATTCCAGCTTCAGGATTAATTTCCACCAGTTGAAGTCATCTGAACTGATTACAGGCTCAGCTATTAAACCAAGAGTATAAGTTTGAAATTAGAAGGAAAAATAATAAATGTGCCTCGTTATGCTGCTGTTTTAACTAATGATTGATTTTTTTTTTCAGTGAAATTTTGAACCAGGCTTGAATGAAAAGCTTTGTATATGATATCTGGATAAATTTCAATTAATCAACTGCACTTCCATTGAGTTCTGAATAGTTGACAGAAAAGGAAAAAAAAAAAGTTTCACTGAACATCATATTTTTTTTTTGTTTTTTTTTTTTTTTTGCAGGGGTCATCCAAACCATAAATATACTTACTCTGAGGTCACGCTGCAGTATAAGAAAAAGAAGATGCTACTGTACTGTTGGAGAAATTTGCTTCACTCCTCTTCATTCAATTGTACAGCACTCAATGAAAGGGCTGTCAGTCAAATGACAGGAACTCAGATATCCTTCCACTTAGTGAGTCCCTTTATCAGGGCCTGCCCCACTGTAGTCACATTCTCTCAAACCAGACTGTTCCTTTCCAGTCTATTCCTATTGTAATTCTGTCCCATGTTAATAGTAGTACAAATAAGTCAACATTTCCTTTTTCTTCCTCCAAACTTCATAATTATTCCATGCTCTTTTGCTTCCCTTAGAATCCCCACAACATACCATCATTCTCTTTGCAGCCATCCCTTCCTAAATTGCTGGGACATTTGCATCTAATTCATTCATTCATATTATCTTTTTAAAGTTGCTCTCTTGCTCCTTCCTAACCTTAGTTCAGAAGTACAAGAGATTTTTGAGTCTTTGAAATGAAATTCCACACTCTGCTTAGTTGTTGATAATGCCAAATTTCTGGCACTCTGTCCAGGATTCAACATAATCACATCATCCAAGAGTGCTTTTCATGATTCTTGTATAGAGGCCTTAGTATGGGACACAGTGTGCAGATTAACATAAGCACAAGTTACTCAAACTATGTTCAATATTCAGTTAGCTTGCTGTGATAAACCATATCTATAAGATATTCTTAACAATCAAATCAATAAAGATATATAACAAACTTTTTAACAAATTTTATATTAGCAGTATAGCAAGCAACAATTATGAATAATATTATAAATGCTCATTTTTTCCAGTTCCATGGTTAACATTTAACAACATGACCTTGCCATATTGCATTTTCATCATTTTTAACATGTTATTTCCATGATCATTAGCATTACTCTATTCGTAAGCTGGTAGATTACCAGTAATACTTTTCAGCTGCCTGAGAACAATAACAGTAATATATACACTGTATCCCTTTACTGCAGCGTTTGCTACAATGTGGCAGAACTTTGGAACACTTACACTGTTCTCTGCACATTCAATAAACATTCAGAAATAAAGTATCATAACCCAAGAAAAAAAGCAGCAAGTTGTTCTCTGCACATTCAATAAACATTCAGAAATAAAGTATCATAACTCAAGAAAAAAAACAACAAGTTTTTATCCCTTTGTCAACACAGCTGGTAATAGCTACCTGAAATATCATGTGCACCTCTACAGAGCTCGTCAGTAAGAAGGTCAACAAATATTATACCATAATGACAGACAACAAAACTTTAACGTATATAGTTATAAAGGAAGGGGGTACAGGATACATGACAGAAACTAAAAAGAGGGGTCTACAGACTTCAGGGGGATGCCAGCTTTGGAAGGAAATGCACAAGAATAAGATTACTCAAAAGAAACGGAACATACAATGTGGATGGCCCACATGGGAAGGGAAGGGGATTCTAGTGTTAAATATTGGTGGTTAGGGAGTGGAAGGGAGTTTTAGGTTTAGGGAGTAGTCAGTGAATTTACGTTGAGAGTGTGAAGTTTTACGTTTAGGGAATAATCAGTATCCTTAGGGTTAGGAAGGGGATGGGAGGTTTATAGGAAGAGAGCAATGACGGGTTTGGAACTAGGTGGGACTTTTAGGGTTATAGTTAAAATGATGGTATGATAAACACTTTTATAAGGTCAGGTGCTGGGAGGGCTACATATAAATGTGAGATCAGCTTACTGAGAGTTTGAGCACTTGTTTTTCAAGCACGTTATCAGCAAGCAGGTGTGTTGTGAGCTACAAACATGCAAGCATCTGTAGTAGATGAGTTTAAAACATGTGAACATGCAGCAGAGTAAAATACATTATCTAAACTTGTCTCTCCAAATATAAAACTAACACCTGATATAATTACAATAACAAAATGGTTTAAAATCCACCCAAAGTAAAGCTATCTCATTAGCTATACAAATTAATCATTTTTCAAAAGCACTCATGGGATGTTCATTCAAAACTTCCATACTGACAACCAAAATGCATTGCTCCTTTTTGATCAACCCACAGCAAAAATGTACCTGCCTACGACAGTGCTACCCTGATTACAAATCATGTGACCACCACTCAAAAAACAGACTGAACTAGTGAAAACAGTTAGCAACCCCCCAAACAAACTACTAAGCAACACACACAAAAATGCTGGGGGATGACTCCAAGGGAACATTAGGTTTTTTTTATCAATACAAAAAATTAAGAATTTTTTGTCTCACCCACATTAAATCTTCATTAGAACTTATAAATCAATAACAGCTTCCATTTTTATTTAAAAAGGTTTGTCATTGGAAGATCCTGTTGACTAATGAAAACACCTATGGAAAAATTACTTATAAAAGAAACGTGAATGTTGTTGTAAAAAACATAAACACCCTCCAGTAAAATTAACAAAAATAAAAAAGCAGTTCAGAGGTCAACAATAGTCAACCTTTCTCCTTTTGTGAATGGTTAGAAAATACATAACTTTTAGCATTAATATAGAGGTCAAAAGTATCAACAAGTCCTTGAGGGAAAGTATCACCAAATTTGAAAAAGTATTGTTGAAATTTCAGTTTGCAATTGGATCGTACCTTCTTCTGGGACAGTATTTCAGTCTGCAGGGTGCCTGTGGGACTGTGTACAAAAATTCCCAAATGGTATTCCCAGTGGTTCTCTGCTACAGAAAGATCTCTAGGATTTATATGACAGAACAGGTACTAAGTTGATGACCCATAAAATGACAGGCAGTTGGTGAAGTTAGAAGTTGATATCAAAAAATTATCTTTTGTTTTTGGAATATGAAAGGAGCTACAGGGAAGTATGCAACAGTACGAGTGATGTCTCCAGGCATTTCTGCAGTTACACCTTACTGCTCCTCTAGGCGTCAAATATTGCCTGTTCATATTTGTATTAATAATTCTAAAACCATGTTACATACAAAGTATCGAAAAATTTTATCTTGAAGCATACATGATAGCAAACACAATTGTATTGATATATGACCTCTGTCAATGGGTATTTGTTAAAAATGTAAGGTAATAACAACAATTTTTAAATGCTGAAGTGACGCCCACTAGGAGTTAAAGGTACACACTCAAAAGAGCTCTACTGGAGGTAATGAGTTAAAAGGAGAAAAGAAGAATTTTAGAAAAACAGTGGAGTACAAAAGTAAATAAGTTCATCCAGACCAGAAGGGAAAAGGACTAAACACCCTCTACTACTAAAGATGTTTAATGTTCTGATAAGGTATGCACAAGTCAATCATTATAATGAGGAGCGAGATGGACACAACAACAGTTTTTTTAGAACTGGCTTCACCCTGGAGGTCACAAAGGCTTGTAGCAAAGAACAAGACTAGGGAGAACCACGAAACCAGTTGCAGCAATAAGAAGAGTCCTCAAAAGACATGGAATTACTGTCATTTATCATACTCAAAGAAGATGAGCAACAATAGCAATAGGTGGTAATGGAATCAGACACAACAAGGCAATGGGTGGTAATGCAATCAGACAAAAGAAGGAAAGGGCTGGTAATGAAATCAGACACAACAAGGCAAGAGGTGGTAATGGAATCAGACATAAGGCAAGGCATGGTAATGGAATCAGACACAACAAGGCAAGAGGTGGTAATGGAATAAGACACAACAAGGCAAGGGGTGGTAAAAGAATTAGACACAACAAGGCAAGAGATGGCAATGGCATCAGACACAACAAGGCAACAGGTGGTAATGGAATCAGACACAACAAGGCAACAGGTGGTAATGGAATCAGGCACAACAAGGCAATGGGTGGTAATGGAATCTGATACACCAAGGCAAGGGGTGGTAATAGAATCAGATACAAAAAAGCAAGAGGTGGTAATGGAATCAGACACAACAAGGCAAGAGCTGGTAATGGAATCAGACACAAAAAGGCAATGGGGTGGTAATGGAATCAGACACAACAAGGCAAGAGGTGGTAATGGAATCAGACACAACAAGGCAAGAAGTGGTAATGGAATGAGACACAAAAAGGCAATGGGGTGGTAATGGAATCAGACACAACAAGGCAAGAGGTGGTAATGGAATCAGACACAACAAGGCAAGAAGTGGTAATGGAATGAGACACAAAAAGGCAAAGGGTGGTAATGGAATCAGACACAACAAGGCAAGAGGTGGTAATGGAATCAGACACAACAAGGCAGCAGGTGGTAATGGAATCAGACACAACATGGCAAGGGGTGGTAAAGGATGCAGACACAACAAAGCAAGGGGTGGTAATGGAATCAGACACAAGGAAAGAGGTGGTAACAGAATGAGACACAACAAGGCAAGGGGTGGTAATAGAATCAGACACAACAAGGCAAGGGGTAGTAATGGAGTCAGACACAACAAGGCAAGGGTTAATAATGGAATCAGACACAACAAGGCAAGTGGTAGTAATGGAATCAGACACAACAAGGCAGCAGGTGGTAATGGAATCAGACACAACATGGCAAGGGGTGGTAAAGGATGCAGAAAAAACAAGGCAAGGGGTGGTAATGGAATCAGACACAACGCAAGAGGTGGTAATGGAATGAGACACAACAAGGCAAGAGGTGGTAACAGACTCAGACACAACAAGGCAAGGCATGGTAATAGAATCAGACACAACAAGGCAATTGGTGGTAACAGAATAAGACACAACAAGGGAAGGGTTAGTAAGAGAATCAGACACAACAAGGCAAGAGGTGGTAATGGAATCAGAAAAAACAAGGCATGGGATGGTAATGGGATCAGACACAAAAAGGCAACAGGTGGTAATGGAATCAGGCACAACAAGGCAATAGGTGGTAATGGAATCAGAAAGAAAAGGTCAATGAGTGGTAATGGAATCAGACACAATAAGGCAAGAGGTGGTAATGGAATCAGACTCAACAAGGCAAGGGGTAGTAATAGAATCAGACACAAAATGGCAAGAGGTGGTAATGGAATCAGACACAAAAAGGCAAGGGGTGGTAATGGAATCAGATACAACAAGGCAAGAGGTGGTAATGGAATCAGACACAACAAGGCAAGTGGTGGTAATGGAATCAAACACAACAAGGCAATGGAATCAGACACAACAAGTCAATGGGTGATAATGGAATCAGACACAAGGCAAGAGGTGGTAATGGAATCAGACACAACAAGGCAAGGGGTGGTAATAGAATCAGACAGAAAAAGGCAAGAGGTGGTAATGGAATCAGAAACAACAAGGCAAGAAGTGGTAATGGAATCAGACACAAAAAGGCAAAAGGTGGTAAAGGAATCAGACACAACAAGGCAAGGCGTGGTAATGGAATCAGACACAACAAGGCAAGAGGTGGCAATGGAATCAGACACAAAAAGGCATGGGGTGGTAACAGGATCAGACACAACAAGGCAACAGGTGGTAATGAAATCAGACACAACAAGGCAACAAGTGGTAATGGAATCAGATACAACAAGGCAAGAGGTGGTAATGGAATCAGGCACAAAAAGGCAAGGGGTGGTAATGGAATCAGACACAACAAGGCAAGGGGTGGTAATTGAATCAAACACAACAAGACAAGAGGTGGTAATGGAATCAGACACAACAAGGCAAGAGGTGGTAATGGAATCAGACACAACAAGGAAAGAGGTGGTAAAGGAATCAGACACAACAAGGCAAGGCATGGTAATGGAATCAGACACAACAAGGCAATTGCTGGTAACAGAATATGACACAACAAGGCAAGGGGTGATAATAGAATCAGACACAACAAGGCAAGAGGTGGCAATGGAATCAGACACAACAAGGCATGGGGTGGTATAAGAATCAGACACAAGGCAAGAGGAGGTAATGCAATTAGGCACAAAAAGGCAAGGGGTGGTAAAGGAATCAGACACAACAAGGCAAAAGGTGGTAATGGAATCAGACACAAAAAGGCAAGGAGTGGTAACGGAATCAGACATAACAAGGCAAAGCATGGTAATAGAATCAGACACAACAAAGCAATTGGTGGTTACGGAATAAGACACAACAAGGCAAGGGGTAGAAAGAGAATCAGACACAACAAGGCAAGAGGTGGTAATGGAATCAGACACAATAGGGGTGGTAACGGGATCAGACACAACAAGGCAACAGGTGGTAATGGAATCAGAAACAACAAGGCAATGAGTGGTAATGGAATCAGACACAATAAGGCAAGAGATGGTAATGGAATCAGACACAACAAGGCAAGGGGTGGTTATAGAATCATTCACAAAAAGGTAAGAGGTGTTAATGGAATCAGACACAAAAAGGCAAGGGGTGCCAATGGAATCAGACACAACAAGGCAAAAGGTGGTAATAGAATCAGACAGAACAAGGGAACAAGTGGTAATGGAATCAGACACAAAAAGGCAAGGGGTGGTAATGGAATCAGACAGAAGGCAATGAAATCAGACACAATGAGGCAAGAGGTGTTAATGGAATCAGACACAACAAGGCAAGGGGTGGTAATGGAATCAGACACAACAAGGCAATTGCTGGTAACAGAATAAGACACAACAAGGCAAGGGGTGGTAATAGAATCAGACACAACAAGGTAAGAGGTGGCAATGGAATAAGACACAACAAGGCATTGGGTGGTAGCAGGATCAGACACAACAAGGCAACAGGTGGTAATGGAATCAGACATAACAAGGCAAAAAGTGGTAATGGAATCAGACACAACAAGGCAAGAGGTGGTAATGGAATCAGACACAGAAAGGCAAGGGGTGGTAATGGAATCAGACACAACAAGGCAAGAGGTGGTCATGGAATCAGAAACAACAAGGCAAGGGGTGGTAATTGAATCAAACACAACAAGGCAATGGAATCAGACACAATAAGGCAAGAAGTGGTAATGGAATCAGACACAACAAGGCAAGGAGTGGTAATAGAATCAGACACAAAAAGGCAAGAGGTGGTAATGGAATCAGACACAACAAGGCAAGAGGTGGTAATGGAATCAGACACAACAAGGCAAGGGGTGGCAATAGAATCAGACAGAAAAAGGCAAGAGGTGGTAATGGAATCAGAAACAACAAGGCAAGAAGTGATAATGGAATCAGACACAACAAGGCAAAAGGTGGTAAAGGAATCAGACACAACAAGGCAAGGTGTGGTAATGGAATCAGACACAACAAGGCAATTGCTGGTAACAGAATAAGACACAACAAGGCAAGGGGTGGTAATAGAATCATACACAACAAGGCAAGAGGTGGCAATGGAATCAGACACTACAAGGCATTGGGTGGTAGCAGGATCAGACACAACAAGGCAACAGGTGGTAATTGAATCAGACACAACAAGGCAACAAGTGGTAATGGAATCAGACACAACAAGGCAAGAGGTGGTAATGGAATCAGACACAAAAAGGCAAGGGGTAGTAATGGAATCAGACACGACAAGGCAAGAGGTGGTAATGGAATCAGACACAACAAGGCAAGAGGTGGTAAAGGAATTAGACACAACAAGGCAAGACATGGTAATGGAATCAGACACAACAAGGCAATTGCTGGTAACAGAATAAGACATAACAAGGCAAGGGGTGATAATAGAATCAGACACAACAAGGCAAGAGGTGGCAATGGAATCAGCCACAACAAGGCATGGGGTGGTAACAGGATCAGACACAACAAGGCAACAGGTGGTAATGGAATCAGACACAACAAGGCAATGGGTGGTAATGGCATCAGACACAACAAGGCAAGAGGTGGTAATGGAATCAGACACAACAAGGCAAGGGGTGGTAATAGAATCAGACACAAAAAGGCAAGAGGTGGTAATGGAATCGGACACAACAAGGCAAGAGGTGGTATCAGAATCAGACACAAGGCAAGAGGAGGCAATGGAATTAGGCACAAAAAGGCAAGGGGTGGTAAAGGAATCAGACACAACAAGGCAAAAGGTGGTAATGGAATCAGACACAACAAGGCAATGGGTGATAATGGAATCAGACACAATGCAATGGAATCAGACACAACAAGGCAATGGGTGGTAATTGAATTAGACACAACAAGGCAAGAGGTGGTAATGGAATCAGATGCAACAAGGCAAGAGGTAGTAATGGAATCAGACACAAAAAGGCAAAGAGTGGTAACGGAATCAGACACAACAAGGCAAATCACGGTAATGGAATCAGACACAACAAAGCAATTTGTGGTAATGGAATAAGGCACAACAAGGCAAGGGGTAGAAATAGAATCAGAGACGATAAGGCAAGGGGTGGTAATGGAATCAGATGCAACAACGCAAAGCATGGTAATGGAATCAGACACAATAAAGCAATTGGTGGTAACGGAATAAGACACAACTAGGCAAGGGGTAGAAAGAGAATCAGACACAACAAGGCAACAGGTGGTAATGGAATCAGACACAACAAGGCAACATGTAGTAATGGAATCTGAAACAACAAGCCAATGAGTGGTAATGGAATCAGACACAATAAGGCAAGAGGTGGTAATGGAATCAGACACAACAAGGCAAGGGGTGGTGATGGAATCAGGTACAACAAGGCAAGAGGTGGCAATGGAATCAGACACAAAAAGGCAAGGAGTGGTAACGGAATCAGACACAACAAGGCAAAGCATGGTAATGGAATCAGACACAACAAAGCAATTGGTGGTAACGGAATAAAACACAACAAGGCAAGGGGTGGAAAGAGAATCAGACACAACAAGGCAAGAGATGGTAATTGAATCAGACACAATAAGGCATGGGGTGGTAATGGGATCAGACACAACAAGGCAACAGGTGGTAATGGAATCAGACACAAGGCAACAGGTGGTAATGGAATCAGAAACAACAAGGCAATGAGTGGTAATGGAATCAGACACAATAAGGCAAGAGATGGTAATGGAATCAGACACAACAAGGCAAGAGGTGGTAATAGAATCATTCACAAAAAGGCAAGAGGTGTTAATGGAATCAGACACAAAAAGGAAAGGGGTGGTAATGGAATCAGACACAACAAGGCAAAAGGTGGTAATAGAATCAGACAGAACGAGGCAACAGGTCGTAATGGAATCGGACAGAAAAAGGCAAGGGGTGGTAATGGAATCAGACACAAGGCAATGAAATCAGACACAACGAGGCAAGAGGTGGTAATGGAATCAGACACAACAAGGCAAGGGGTGGTAATGGAATCAGACACAACAAGGCAAGAGGTGGTAATGGAATCAGACACAACAAGGCAAGGGGTTGTTATGGAATCAGACACAAAAAGGCAAGGGGTGGTAATAGAATCAGACACAACAAGGTAAGGGGTGGTAGTGGAATCAGACACAACAAGGCAAGAGGTGGTAATGGAGTCAGACTCAACAAGGCAAGGGGTGGTAATGGAATCAGACACAAAAAGGCAAGGGGTGGTACTGGAACCAGACACAACAAGGCAAGGGGTGGTAATGGACTCAGACTCAACAAAGCAAGGGGTGGATTTAAGTGGCAATTTAGCTAACAAGTTTAAAATATACAGTTACAGCTACTTTCAAATTGATCCTGAACTCACTTTGTTGTTTGAAAGGGTTTTTAATTTTGTCCCAGCTATACATCTTAATTTATCATAGACAAGAGGAGTTAATGGAATCAGACACAAAAAGGCAATGGATGGTAATGGAATCAAACACAACAAGGCAAAGCATGGTAATGGAATCAGACACAACAAGGCAATGGGTGGTAATTGAATTAGACACAACAAGGCAAGATGTGGTAATGGAATCAGATACAACAAGGCAAGAGGTGGTAATGGAATCAGAAACAAAAAGGCAAAGAGTGGTAACAGAATCAGACACAACAAGGCAAGGCATGGTAATGGAATCAGACACAACAAGGCAAGGGGTAGTAAGAGAATCAGACACAAGGCAAGATGTGGTAATGGAATCAGACAAAACAAGGCATGGGGTGGTAACGGGATCAGATACAACAAGGCAACAGTTGGTAATGGAATCAGACACAACAAGGCAACAGGTGGTAATGGAATCAGAAACAACAAGGCAATGAGTGGTAATGGAATCAGACACAATAAGGTGAGAGATGGTAATGGAATCAGACACAACAAGGCAAGGAGTGGTAATAGAATCAGACACAAAAAGGCAAGAGCTGGTAATGGAATCAGACACAAAAAGGCAAGGGGTGGTAATGGAATCAGACACAACAAGGCAAAAGGTGGTAATGGAATCAGACACAACGAGGCAAGAGGTGGTAATGGAATCAGACACAACAAGGCAAGGGGTGGTAATGGATTCAGACACAACAAGGCAAGGGGTGGTAATGGATTCAGACACAACAAGGCAAGAGGTGGTAACAGAATCAGACACAAGGCAAGGGGTGGTAATGGAATTAAACACAACAAGGCAAGAGGTGGTAATCGAATCAGACACAAAAAAGCAAGGGGTGCTAATGGATTCAGATACAAGAAGGCAAGGGGTGGTAATGGAATCAGACACAACAAGGCAAGAGGTGGTAATGGAATCAGATACAACACGGCAAGAGGTAGCAATGGAATCAGACACAAAATGGCAAGGGGTGGTAATGGAATCAGACACAACAAGGTAAGGGGTTGTAGTGGAATCAGACACAACAAGGCAAGAGGTGGTAGTGGAGTCAGACACAACAAGGCAAGGGGTGGTAATGGAATCAGACACAAAAAGGCAAGGGGTGGTACTGGAGTCAGACACAGCAAGGCAAGGGGTGGTAATGGTCTCAGACTCAACAAAGCAATGAGTGGATTTAAGTGGCAATTTTGCTAACAAGTTTAAAATATACAGTTACAGCTACTTTCAAATTGATCCTGAACTGACTTTGTTGTTTGAAAGGGTTTTTAATTTTGTCCCAGCTATAGATCTTAATAAAGGAGCTGATAGAAATATTGAGATGCTAAAAACACCTAGTGCCTTTAGTCCATTATTGCAACCACCCTCATACTGGTTTTTGGAAGCTATTTGAACAAGAGATTCAAGAATTGTGTATTCAGTGTTTTTTTTTTTTAATTTAACAAAGGATGAAGGAAAGAAAGAGGTTTCAAACATTGTATTTGTACAAGTTCATCAGAGTATTAAAGCCAGATAAATGGGGTGGAGTAGTGGTCATGACGACCTAAGATTACTCCAGGAATATGTTAGGTTACCGTAATGGTGGTACATATTTTAGGGAAGTATCTAACAACAAAATCAACCTAATCTATAGAAAAATAGACCCATTCCTGGATGAACTGAACAACAAACTTGATTTAAATCCTAAATTGGTAGAATTTTTAAGTGTGAAAAAAGTCACTCATAACTTCCATGTTTGGAATACTGAATGTGTACAAAAAAACAGGAAGATGTCCATTTGAGACCAGTTGCTGAATCCTCAAACTCTAAAAGTGAACCCTTGGCCATTCTAGTGGAGAGAATACTAAAGAACTTTTTCCAGGACAAGAAGCATATATTAAATGATTCTTGGAACTTTCTTTCAAAGTTAGCTAAAATTGAATTTGAGCAACATAGTTTGTTGGTGTCAATATATTTCAAAGATTTGTTTTTGTCATTCCTCATGACTTTGGGATGGAATGGTTCTGATTAAACCATGACACATGAGACTATATTTGTGTTGGAAGATAGTTTGAACATAGTATTACACAGAAGCTTCATGTATTTTGAGGGTAAAATGTTCCAACAAACCAAAGGGGTTGCTATTAGCCCTGTTGTTTGTAAATATAGTAATGTGGGTCATGGAAAAGCAAAACATTATTCTATATCAGTTAAGGTCCAAGATAAAATTATATTTTAGATTTTTAGATGATATCTTTTTAATTTGGACAGGAATTCAAGAACTGTTCCTCCAATTCATCCAACACATGAATGGTACAATAAACTTTTTGTCTTTTTAATTTCTCAAAATTTTCTGGGTTTCTAATGCCATGACAGAAATGGACACCATTCCTAAGTCAAAGTAGAATTAATGTTCATGAATTTAGTATTGTTTCACTCTTTGGTGTCAGCCAAAAGTGCTCTGAACAGCACCTGCAACGTGCCCAGTAATGGCTCCTTCTATAACTCGTACAGAGTTACGTGTATTGGATTGTAGACTTTTTTTTATAAGATCCGTTGCTCCTACTACTATTGAAACTATCTGGTATCTTTCTTCTATATTGCTCTTTTTTCTGAATGCAAATCCTGATATGTTATGACTTTGTGTCTCTCTGTGTGCAGGACACTGCTGTCACTGGGTGTGGTGATTTCAATGATCAATGCTACTTTTGTCTTCTTTTCTTGGACCACTACATCTGGTTTTCTAGCATCTGTCTTTTGAACTGTTGGTAATGGATGATCCCATGTGATGTAGCCTTCATCAGTTTCTATGATGCTTTGTGGCTTATGTTTCCTGTGTTTTTCAGCCACTTTAATAGCATAATGTTTGCACAATCCCCAGTGCAACAGTCTCGCCACATTATTATGCCTTTCAGTATACAGTCCTTCTGCCATTTGTATGTCGCAATCAGCAACGAGGTGTGCAACTGTTTTCAATTCTGTTTTGCAAAAATTACATTTGTCTGTTTCTCCCAATTGTTCAATGGACTTTGTAAACCAACATGTACGTAGCTCATGTAGCCCACTATCTTGTGCCGCCAATATTAACCTTTCATCTCTTGGTTTGAATTCGCCTCTCCTTAACCATTCCTGTGTTCATTCCTGATCAACATGAGGTTCTTCCAGAAATTTTCTATACTTGCAACTATATTTATGCATTTTCCACATTTCTTGCCATCTCATCTTGTCCTTCCCCTTATATTCTTTCTTTTTTTTTTAGCAAATTCAGTTGCTGCCGGGTTTTTATCTACTTCTGGTTTGGTTTCCATTCCTGCTTGATGCAGATATGTTTTGGCTAGATGATGCAGAAAAGTTATCTTAGATTTATTCTCCTCATGATTCAAAACTTTTGCTATATTTGGGTATTGTGAGGTCAGCAGATATGTGTGGAATCTCACAACTGCATATCTATACAGGTAATCAGTTTCAAGGTGGCCCTTTCCTCCTTCAGAACGGGGAATATATAATCTTGGTATGCACTGATTTTTATAAATCATTTGATGACCATGAAGCAGCCTTCTTGTTTTCCTATCTAATCTATCCAACACATTTTGGGGCCAGTCAGTCACTCCAAAACTGTAAGTTAGGACAGGAAAAGCAAATTGGTTTATAGCTTGGATTTTTTTCCTAGATGTCAACACTGTTTTCAGGATTAATTTAAATCTTCTGAAATATTCTTTACTACATTTTTTTTGCCTTTGTTTGTGTTTTATTGTTGATCCTTTATCAATTCCCAAATATTTATACACTCAGTTTTTCTCAAGTTCTTTTATATCACTTTCTTGTCCCAAACTGATGTTTTCCTGGTGTTGCAGTTTTCCTGCTTTAAAGGTTGCTTTTGCACATTTATCAAGACCAAATAACATTCTTATATCATCTGAAAAAGTTTTGACAACTTGCAGTTGTGATTTCAGTTCCTCATCTGATGAGCTATACAGTTTTAAATCTTCGACAAAGAGAAGACGAGAAGTCTTTACACATTGCTGTTTTCTAGAAGCCAAATTATAACCATGGCCAAAGCTTTTAAGTAGACAGCATAATGGATTAAGGGCCAGGCAGAATAGCAGCGGTGACAAAGAGTCACCCTGGAGTATCCCCCTTTGAATTTTTATCCCAAGGATAGTAATTTGTCCTTTATCATGGCTTAATTGCAAAGTGGTCTGCCACTGTTTCATGGTCACTGTAATGTAGTTGATCAGTGTAGGATGTATCTTATACATTTTTAAGCACTGTTTTATCCACGAATATAGGATACTATCAAATTCTTTTTTTAGTCAATACATTCCATACTTAGATTCTTCCCCTTTTTATAGTTCTCCACTATGATTTTAACAGCAAATGATCCTTTGTTCCACATGACTTTCTTTTATTGCCCATTTGTTCTACTGCCATAACTGAGTTTTTTCTAAATTACTATAAATTCTGTCAGCATCAATTCCCATGTATAGTTTATACATCGTCAGAAGGCAAGTTATTGGTCTATAATTCTTAGGTAGCTTGTAGGTTTACTCTTAAGTTGGAGCATTGTTTTTCATGTTGTTAGCCAGGTTGGTGTCTGTTCAGGGTGTGCATATAAATAGTTCTTATTCGTGGCTAAATCTTTGTGCAAAGATGTTAATATTTTTAGCCAAAAGTTAGGTACTGCATATGGGCCTGGGGTTTTCCATTTAGAGACTTTTCTTAACTTTATTTCAATCTCTCTGGCTGTTACTTCATCCCATTTCATATCCTGTACCTTTAAACTGCATATTCTTTCTTTACCTTCTTCTATCCATTTAGCATCTTTGTTATGCTCCATGGGATCTTCATATATACTTCTCCAAAATGTATCTGTTTCTTTTGTTTTTGGTAGTCTTTCATTCCTTTTACCTTGTTTCCCAATTCTCTATAAAACCTTTTAGGTCATCAATAAATTGCTTATTTTGTACTTTTCCTTTATATTTATCTTCATATCTCTTTCCGCCTGTGCTGAAATTTTTAGTTTATTTGCGACAGTGGATAATAGATCCTGGTCTGTTCTAATACTGCCCAATGCTTTTATCACATCTATCTATATTAGTACTTTTGTTGATCTGTTCCCTCTTCTATAGTCTTCTAACAGTGACACTTCTTGTCTACCTGCTTTATAGTTTTCGCTATTCGATATTACCATGATAGTATTCAATTTCTCCCCTTTTCTCTCCCTCACTACCTCGTGTTCTTGTGGTAGAACTTTATCAGTTATTAATTTAGGTGCACAATAATGTATCCTATTTACTTGTGTTATATCGCATGGATCTCTATGGACAGTCCTAATTATTATGTTCATTTGTTTTATCAGACTTCTGAGTTTTGGGGGTTTATTGACCTTCTGCAGTCTATTTATTTCATTGATCTTAATATGTCTATCTATCTCTATTAAATCTTCTCTCAGGTTGTTTACTTCTAAACTAAGGGCACATTTTTTTGTTTTCCATTTCCTGCGGGCATTCTATAGAAAGTTCTATTGCATCTTCCTGTGGCATATTCTCTAAAATTTCATCCTGTGCCATCCGTCCTGTGGGACATTCTCTTCAATTTCATCCTGTGCCATCCGTTGCTCTGTCATATGAGAACTCACTAGCCTATCACTCCTAAGCATTGACTGTATCAGAGTTTCCACAGTTTCTTGTTCCTTCCCTTGCAGTCCAGCTTCAAGTGAATGTTTATACTCATTTCCAGTGGAAGGCTCCAAAATATCTTTATATGGCACTTGGTCAATTGCTTTCCATTCCATTAGTTTCCCCTTAATCTGGAGTTCTATTGCTTTCTCCTTTTGTGGTGCTTTCTGTATTAGATTTTTTACACTGAATCCTTCACTTTGGAGGTACTCCATAACTTCTGTTTCTCTTTCTTTAACTCCACCATTACTGGTCTCCTTTTCTACTTTTCCTCTTTGTCTTCTTATTTTTTGTAACAATCAAAGCTATATGGTGCAGCCACGGGACAACCACGGCATATACAAAATGTTTCGCAAAAGGTATAGCAGCAAAATAAAACAGCAAATAAAACAGCAAATAGAACAGCAAATAAATATATATTGCTGTAAAGACCCCAAACAGCAAATATCCACACAGAATGTAGCAGCAGAAGAAAGCAGCAAATAGATATATAAATAACTTGCTATAAAAACATCAAATAACGAATGTCCGAACTTTTATTTAAAACAAAGTGAGTGCTTTCACCAAATAGGCTTCATCAGACTTGACAAGTTTTATTTGCTGTTTTATTTCGCTGCTATACCTTTTGCAAAACATTTTGTATATGCCGTGGTTGTCCCGTGGATGCACCATATAGCTTTGACTGTTACATTTATTATTGCAACGGCCTCAACGGGATGCTTATTCTTGGTGAGCCACAAAATGATATACCTGTTCCTTCTTATTTTTTGTATTGTAAAGTTTTCCATGTCTGGATTTCTTTGCCTGGATTTCTCTTCAAATATCTTTGGTGATGCTCTTTTTATATTGATTAATTTTGCTTTCCCCTTTGCATAGATATTACACCATATTAACTCTCTTTTTCTTTCCCATGTCCATATTTCTTCTTCAGACATCTCCTGATCTTCCTGTTTCTCCTTACTTTGGCACTCCATAACTTCAACTTCTATTTTTTAACTTCTACTTTACTAAGCCTCTTTTCTACATTCCCTTTTTGTGATATTAGTTTTTTTATTGTGAACTTTTCCATGTCTGGATGCCTTTGCCTGTATTTCTCTTCGAATATCTTTGGGGCTGCCTTCTTTATGTTGATTAATTTGGCTTTTGCCTTTGCATAGATATTGCACTATATCAAATCTCTCTTTCTTTTCCCATGTCCATATTTCTTTTTTATACTTTTCAAAAATGTTGTCCTTTATGCATGAGATGAATGACAAAGAGATAAGTTATTTGGGTGTGTTCATTTTTGAAAATGTCATAAAAGGTGTGTGGGAATCCATTATTTTTAGGAAAAGTAAATTTTCCAATAGCTACCTCCATTTTAGGAGTAGCCAACCCACATGCCAAAAAATAAGTTTAGTAAAATGTCAAATGGTTTGGCTCTTGAGATTAATTACTAGAAATTAGATATTTTATCAAGAAACCAAAAAAAGTGAGTGAATGTTTTAAAAAGAGAATAACCAAAGAAATTCCTAGACCCAGTTGTAAAAGCGGTTGTAATGGCAAGGAATGTACATTTGAAATCAATCCTGTCAAATCCAGAAACTATGGGGTTTATAAGAAATCATAAAGTGAAGGAAAATGAATTCTTGGGAACCATGGTGGTACCTTTTAGTAAAAGGAATTCTTGAGAACCATGGTGGTACCTTTTAGTAACAGGGTAAGTGAGTTCAAGAAAATCCTGGAAGCAAATTGGGTGGGGTATTTGGTCTAACTGGGTTAACTTGACAGGCTACATGAAGCACCACATTTTGTATACAAAAGAAACCCCAATAATAAGAATATTCTGGAAAAGAATTCAAATGAAAAATCTAATACGAACAGAAGGAGATGTATAAGTATATTGCTTGTTCACACTGTAGGTTCATACTAGACACTGTAAACACCACAGTGGCTTCATATCCAAGAGTTATTGATTATATGGATAACTACAGTTGTTTATCTGGGAAGTTGCACCATGTGTCAGATGTTTTACATAGGTAAGATTGAATGTGCTTTGAGAAATAGGATCTCACTCCCCCGACTTATTGGAAATAACAGAATTTTGGCTAAAACCAAATATCAGTAACACAGAAATACTTCCCCCAGCTTTAACAGCCATAGAGCTGATAGATTAAACAAAAAAGCAACAGATGTAGCAATAATGTAACCTTTCACATCTCTCGTACCCACCTTCCTCAATGCTGAACTACTTCTAAGTAACCTAAAACTAAACGCAGACAAAACAGTATGTGTGGTAGCTCTTTATATCCCACATAGAGGCAATATCAGCACTTGGAGGGCATCCTATCCTGGTTATCTGATAATATTCACACAGAGAAAAATTATGCTAGGTGATGTTAACATCAACTGGTCGAGTTTTGCCTCTGAGATAATGACTTCTAGTATAAACCTGTACAATTTCCTCCCAACTTATCAGTGATCCTACTAGAATCAATCTAAAAATGGTAAAACTACCACCCTGGATTGGTTATTAACAAGCCATCCTAACAATATAAGCACCCACAGCACATTAGCTAGCACACTTAGTGACCATCTGCCTATATATGCCACAAGAGAATGACATACTTCTCCCAAGGAACACACATATAAATCCTTTCACAACATGAACAACTTTGACCCGCAGTGGTTTAACACCTCACTACAATCTCAGAACTGAAATATCCTAAACGTTGTGGCACTAGATGATGCTGTTGGGTACTTTAATAAAATATTTATGGAACTGATAAACAGCACAGCCCCCCTAGGCTTAAAAGAGCGCAAATCAACCCTGCTCCATGACTCACTACTACTACTACTCGGAAATTAATGAGGACTAGAGATAAAGTGTAGAAGGCATGGCTCAATAATAAAACAGAAAACAATCTTCAAGAATATAAATAGAATAGAAAATAAAGCAAAATGCCAGATAAAACTGCACTAGAAACTTTGTCATTCCAATTTGCAGAATAGATACTACAAAAATGTTACACAATTCTGAGTCACCATATGTAAAATACTACATCCTAGATCAAATGGTCCAGGATCACTTTATCTCCATCATTGCTAAACTGCTTCACAACTGTACTCAAAACACATCAACTTCCTCTAGTGATCCGTACATATCCCACTCAGTCTCACCTGCAAGTTAGATTAATACTCACTCTTTCTCCTTTCAACCAGTATCTATCATAACAATTAAGAACTACCTCAAACAAGTTAAACCAAATACACTTGTTCTAGATGGAATTCCTGGTGATTTCTTAAACATAGCAGCAGGTCGCTTTCCTTTCCCGTATCCATTATCCACACCCTGGAGAATTCTGACATCCATGCAGTGAATAAAACATTGTTCAAACCCTTGGAAAGAACTCCAGCAGTGCATGGCTATAATGCCTTTCATACATTCTGACCACCCAGTGAACATGAAAGAGGAAAAGGTGGAGGTGTATCTATCTAAATAAAGGATAAGCACACCTCAAGGCTAATCAAGCAATATGCGTTGCTTGAGCTACTCTATGTCCATCTAACCATGGAAAAAAATCCATTACCATGTTCTTGCTAGTTACAGGTCTCCCACCATGAACCAGAAAACCCATACATCATACCTGAATTTACTTGAATCATTCACCATCTAGCCCAATGCACAACCTATAACAGGCAGGTCCAGAGATTTCTTATCTTTGTAAGCTTGAATGCCCTGGTGCAGCTAGTCTGCACTCTCACTAGGGTTACAAATATCCTAGACCCAGTACTTACAAATATGGGAGAGCATTACGCACCCCTCCATCCAGTGTAATGTCCTCACTACTTAGATCAGATCACAAAGTGGTCCCCCTTGAAAAGAAAGTAAAATTAGAACCCCCACCTAATCACAAAGGTTTTAAGAACTTTTCTAAGACAAAATACCTCCTAATAAGTGATGGCAAAGCTAGCTTCCAAGCTCCTCCAAACCCGGAAAACACAGAAGCCTCTGTGGAGGTGTACAGAAAAGCCACGTATGACCATATAAACAACTGCATAGGAATAGCAGTACCAGACTGAAATAAGTCCAGGTCAAACCTCAAAAACAAGCCACCCTGTGGACTCCTGGAATGAATAGTTTGTACAAAAAAAGGAAGAAAATCCTGTTGAGAAGTGAGAGAGAATGTGCACAACAAAGCAAAAAATCCCTCATTAGTCTAAACAAGCAAATCAGAGAACTAGTCAAGTCATCAAAACCAGATTGTGAGGCAAAAATAGCTTCCCAAGCTAAGGATAACCATAAATTATTTTACAGTTATGTCAGCAATCTTAATGGCAGCACAGAACAATGTGTGGAGTTAGTTGTAGATGGCACCACTTATTCTCAGCCAGAAGATAGAGCAAATCTACTGGCCAATAAATTTAGGTCAAATTTCACTTCCCCATCACCCCCAATTATCTCCAAAGAAATACCCTCCACCATTTCCCCTCCAACTATCACAAAAGAAAGGTTGCCACTGCACTCTCTAAAGCTAACAACCTGGCTTTAGTGGGTCCCAACAATATAACAGGTTGTATGTTAAACAGCTTGAATCAGGACCTATTAGATACAATAGGATCCCTATTTAACCACAGCATCTGGACTGGCTTTGTCCCAGCAGAATGGAGGACAAGCAACAGTGATCCCTCTGCTTAAAGGGGGACCATCAACTGACCCAGAAAATTGCAGACCCATACGTTTGATGTGTATTATATGCAAGGCCATGAAATGAATAATCATGGATCTGATAAATAATGATATAGGAAACCTTAAAAAACTTCACCCTACCCAAATCAGCTTTGTCAAGGGCAGGTCATGCCTACTTAATCTGGTGGACTTCTTTGAGAAAGTCACTAGACCCATGGATGAAGGTAAAACAGTGCATACATCCTACAGTTACCTGGGTAAGGCATTTGACACAATTAAACTCACAAAACTGGGGATAAATCTCTATGTCACCATATGGATAGCCAACTAATTTACAGACAGGATACATGTTGTTAAATAGGGTGAATCCAGATCCAGCAAAAGGCCATTTACTAGAGATCTGCCACAGGGCTCAGTATCAGGACCACTCCTGTTTAGAATATTCTTCCCTGAAGTTAAAGGTAATATGGAAGGCCTCTGAATGACAAAGTTTGCTGATGACTGCAAGCTGGGAACAGTCACTGAATCCCCTAATGATGTTGCTATCCATCAGGAGGGTCTAAATCAGACAAAAGATTAGTGCCAGAGCCATGGCCTAAAACTAAATGCAAAAAATGCATTATTATACCCTTTGGAAAGTCAAATACCCTTGCAAATTACAACATTAATAGCACATCCCTAAGAGTAAACTCAGAGGTGAGAGATCTAGGCACATGGATAGGTAATAGCCTCAACATTGACCGGTATGTGTCAACAGTGGTGAGGAGGTCCTTCTATGTTGCACAGTTTATAAGAAAAAGTATGGCATCCAGATCCAAGGAGGTTATAGTCCCACTGTACTTAGCCCTCATTAGACCAATAATCGGGTACAATGCACCATTTAGCATGTACTTGACTAGGCACTTACAAAGGCTGAAGTGACCTGAGAGATTCGTCACAAAGAAAATACAGTGTATAAACAACATTTCTTGTGTGGATTATCTAAAAGCCCTATCCCTTTACTCTGTCTCCTGACGACTATTAAGGGGTGACCTATGCCTAACTTACAAGGCATTCATGAATCCAACTTGATGGAGCTGTTGCACACCCACAAGACAAACAGCTTGAGGGCCAGTCAATCTTTTGATCTAAACATGGTCTATGACTCAAACAGGACATGATAGAGAGACAGATATATGTCTCAGAGATTACTGCTTCTTTGGAACAGGTGTTCTATTCATGTTAAGCAAAGCCTTTCCATGGCCCTCTTCAAATACAGTTTGGATCAATGGATGGAAAATTGCACATTCACTCCTTGGGTAGTGACAATGTCCTTATGGTCAGAGGCAATCTGTAAAATACTCAAGTCATACTCACAAACCTTTGACATCCTCTAGCCCCTATGGACCATATATTGGGCAAAATCGGGTATATTGGCTAGGCTTGTAAGAGCTCTTAAGACATTAACCTAATAACCTCCTATGAGCCTATGAACCTATGAACCTATAAATAGGTCTATTTAGGAATCACATGTCCCAGTCTTATGGAAAAATCTAACATCATCCCACTTCACAAGGGAGGTATTTATGGTGATATATCCTGCTTTAGACCCACTGCCATTCTCTCCCCTTTTGAAAATTCTTGAAATATGCATTCATAATCAATTAATGACTCATCTACAAACTAACAGCCTCCTTAGTCCCATGCAATATGATGTCAGACAAGGGCATAGCACCACCATAGCTCTCTTAAACTTCACCAACACTATTAACCCAGACAAAGGGCAACTGGTTTCTGATGTGTTTCTGGATCTATCCAAGGCATTCAGTACTATTTCCCATAGCCTTCTTTTAAAAGAACTATCTTCACTTGTCCTATCAAACACGTTTGCCAACTAGTTCCCCAGCTACCTTTCCAATAGACTCCAGTCTGTTAAATGGATTAATTCTTAGTCATCTTTCCTACCCATCAAAACATGTGTTCCCCCAGGTTCCATACTAGAGCCCTTGCTTTTCAACATATTTACCAACAACCTATACTCCACCAAATGTCAAGTATCCCTTATGCAATATGCTGATGACAGCACATTAATCTGCTCTGCTAGTAACACAATCACTCTACAATACCTTATACAATATGCTGATGACACCACATTAATCTGTTCTGCTAGTAACATAATTACTTTACAACACCTCATACAATATGCTGACAACTCCATATTAATCTGTTCTGCTAGTAACATAATTGCTCTACAACACCTCATACAACATGCTGATGACACCACATTAATCTGTTCTGCTAGTAACATAATTACTCTACAGCACCTCATACAACATGCTGATGACCCAACATTAATCTGTTCTGCTAGTAACATGATTACTCTACAACACCTCATACAACATGTTGACAACTCCACATTAATCTGTTCTGCTAGTAACATAATTATTTTACAACACCTCATACAATATGCTGACAACTCCATATTAATCTGTTCTGCTAGTAACATAATTACTCTGCAACACCTCATACAATATGCTGATGACATCACATTAATATGTTCTGCTAGTAACATAATTACTCTAAAACACCTCATATATTATGCTGATGACCCCACATTAATCTGTTCTGCTGTAACATAATTACTCTACAACACCTCATACAACATGCTGATGACTCCACATTATTCTGTTCTGCTAGTAACATAATTACTCTACAACACCTCATCCAAGAGTCATCTTCATTAGTTGGAAGCTGGCTCAAGAACTCCCAGGTTCTGAATCCAAAAAAAGCTGCTGCTATTCCTCCCAAAAGCCTTTACACATCAAACAAAATTTCTCAGTAACAGAGTCTGATAACAGTCATCTCCAATACCAAGTTACAAGGCATGACAATTGATGATAACCCATAATTTGACCTGCACATGCAACAGGTTATCAAAAATTATGGGTACTTTATTGAACAAAAAAACTACTTAACTCATTCATCCTGGAAATTCCTGGCCTCTACACTCTTACTCCCCACTTTTACTGTATGGCTCCTCAGTGCTGCTTAACCTTCAAGCTTCCATCCAAACTAAACTAAACCATGCTATAGTAAAATAGCAAAATTTGCCACTAACTCATCAAATAGAGCCCATCACTTCTTAGCACTAAAACAGCTTGATTGACTTGAATTATCCAAGAAACTCACTTGCACACAACTATTCCAAGTCCACAAATTAATGGATCCCTATCAGATGATAGAAACCTCATATGACTGAAACTCATTTGACTGAGATCATAAGGCTGAAATTTCAAAATACTTAAAAATCACTTCACTGAAACACATAATACTGAAATCTTACAATACTAAATTTCAACATACTGAATTGTAAACTGGATGATATAAAACAAGAATAGCCCCCACACTCCACAACCCTAACTATATATACTAACTCCAGGATCACACTACAGTGGGGAAAAGGGCATATACCTTTTCCCCACTGTAGTGTGATCCTGGAGTTAGTATATATAGTTGGGGGTGCACAGCCCCCCACATTTGGGGGTGTGGGGTGTAGCCCCCCACCTATTCTGATTTTATATCATCCACTTTACAATTCAGTATACTGAAATTTAGCACTGTAAGATTTCAGTATTATGGGTTTCAGTCAAGTGATTTTTCAGTATTTTGAAATTTCAGTCTTATGGTCTCAGTCAAATGGGATTCAGTCAAATGCAATTTCTATCATCTGATAGGGATCCAAATTAATATATAAACCAGAACAAAGCAAAGCCCTACTAGACTTACTGCACGCATACACCCCTGTTAGGCCACTTCAGTATGGAAACAAAATACTTCTCAGTACCTACATACTCTTAATTCTATAACACCTCCATATCTTAGCATGTAGTAATGGCCTAGCATCAAAAAAAGCTCTCAACAATGATACCCTATTACTAATATAAGCTCTTCTTTTTCAGCCAACAGGTGCTACAATTTATTTTCCGCTCTTATGTCCTTCTACGACATTGACATCTTTGTAATAATAATGCTCACTCCATGCCCTTAATTTTCTCTCCTGCTCGTTACTCCTTATCTCATTCTATTCCTTTATTTTGACAGCAGGATACCATACTATTTTTCATCTCCATACATTATTAGAAATATAGTCAATATTTTTAATAACTATGTATCAGTTTCCTTGTCATAGGTTATCCACTTCTCCAGTGTGTCTTGCTACCTGCAGGACATACTGTATTCTTGATATTTCTGTAACTGTATTTCATTCTGTGTTATTATCTGTTGTGGGGATATTCTCCCCTTGTATATAATTACTTATCAGCTACTGTAAAATGTTTTTATGTGTGTTTTTGTTGAGCCTTTGTCCTCAACTCATTGTAAAATATTTAATCTGCTATGGAGCTTTCTCCCCTTGTGTATATTTAACTCAACTACTGTTTAGATGTTTTTGAATCTGTTGTGAAGCTTTTCTCCCTGGGCCTCAGATGAAAATGGGCCACTGGCCCAATTGGACTTTCCTGTTATCAAAGGACAAGTAAATAAATAAAATAAATATAAGAGTGCACCAGTGCAATCAGAAGGGGGTGACATGACTAATGCATTATTTAAACACTTCAAGATATGTGGTAATTTCAGACAGTTTGTATTTTTTATACTTGAGAAAGTCCCACCACTTGAAAGGGGAGGAACTAGAAAGTGTGCAGGGAATGGAACTTGAAGCTTATGTTAAATACAGCCCAGCCACTTGGACTAAATGAGTATATTTCAATTAATTGTATTTTACTCAAAAAGGAAAGCAGGTTGTGATATAGATTTTGAACTTTTTAAACTTCGGTTTAGGATGTCTGTTTAATTATGTGAGTGTTAAGAACAATAAAGAGCAGCTATGGCTATTATTATTAGTTTTAATTAATTAATTACTTTATTTATTGACATTTGTTAATTTATCATTTATTTATTGACATTTATTTTCCAGGAAAGTCCGACTGGGCACAGGGGCCCTTTTTCATTAGAGGTCTGGGGAAAAACATTCCATAGGTTCATAGGTTCATAGATTCATAGGTTAGTACTAGGCTAACTGCCCTTACGAGACATTTTAAGCCTAGCCTAAATGGCCTAGCCTGCTGCAAGATACCATATTTATCAATATTTACAATAACAAATTTTACAATAAATTTTCAGTGAGTAAATAGCATAATAGTCAGTATAATAAAATTTGTATTGATATTCACCAACATTAAATTTACAAACCTTGTACTGAGACTTTCCAGATGTAAGAGTGGTGTATAAGACAGATAGGAGTAATTTAAGAAAGAGGGGAGTATTAGAGGAGATAAGCAAGTCTGAGTGTTAACAGAGAAATTGCAATAGAATAGTAATTTGGTTGTGCTAATTAGAGGTAGGTATAGTAGTTTAAGAAGTACAATAAACTGAGACATTACAGGGGATATGCAGGTTAAGTGACTTCATGCTTTAAAAGGAGGTATAAGAAAGGTGATGAAGGGTGTTAGAGAGCTATTTCCCAGATGAGTAGCAGGGACAAATCAAGGAGGCAGAGATGACGTTTTTTAGTAAAAGTTTGGAATAAATACTGACCCCAGCAGCCTTTTGTGGTTTGTAGATGGTAAGCAGTTGTCTATTATTTGACAAAAGGGAATGATTTGGAAGATAGTATTGGAGAAAGGGCCTAATTTCTGAGCAGATGGATGGGGTACAGATAATTTTATTTGTTAAGGTGAGCTAAGTATACAATAGGTGTTGAGGAAGCTCAAGCCATTTAAGTGCTTTTAGTGCTAAACAGTGGGGGACCCAGCACGGTTTGTTGCAAACAAATCTGACAACTTTGTTATAGTACTGTTCAAGTTTAGAACTAATTGAGGCTTGTAGGTTGGTTATGATAGGGGGTCCATATATAAGAGAGGATAAGAGTGGTAGCTAGAGTTACCTTGGCACAGTCTGTAATGAATTTCTTTACTCTATGTGGGGTGCCAAGTTTTTGATAAGTTTTCTTGATACTGTATGTAAATTGAATTTAAGATTGTCATAAATTACAACAAGAATGAAGTTTCTTTTATTAGTAAGTTTTTCACAGGTGTTTTTATTGTCATCCAGATTATGAGTCAACCAACTTTTTCACATAAAAATGGAAGCTGTTGTTGATTTATAAGTTCTGATGAAGTTTTAATGTTGGAGAGAACAAAAGTGCTTAACTTTTTGTATTAACAAAAGCCTTAACAAACCTTTGGAGTAATCTCACAATATTTTTTGTGGAAGTTTCAGATTTTGCTGCAGATGTGCAAAGTTCATTCCCAGTTTTACTAAACTATTAAGTAACCCCATACTTGCTGCAATAGCAGAATAAAAAAACAAAGCAAAATGCAAAGAACTAATTTTAAACATATGCTCCATTTCTTTCCTCCGATTTATGTTAGCCATGCACAGCAACAACTGAACAAAAAAAATGAAAAGTACTTTCCTAAGAGCTGGCCAAGCAATCAAAATTACTCCCCAAAACAAGTTATGAAAAGTAAATTACAATAAATAATCGTTAACAAAAGAAAAGCAACAAAATTACCAACCATTCACATAAAGCACTCCTAAAAATGAAAAATAATACATGCATGAAATAAGCCTACATCATGAGGCTATTCCGCCATTCAATGCTTATCCCTTCATAACTTGGACTCTGCATAGATGGCAAGATAGATAAATAGCAGGTACAGAAAAACAAACAAAACACACACACACACACACACAAACACACACACACACACACACACACACACACACACACACACACACACACACAAAAACAAATGCAATGTGTCAGTCGTTGAAAAGAAAGATATCCAGATATAAAATACAAGCCTGAAACACATGAAAGCAATTTCTTAGAAAAAAAAACAGAAAAAAATGTTAGAAACCACTCCTTCTTTTCAGTTTGGCAAATTAATAACAACATATCCTTATCTCATTCTTTATGATGGAATGTGAGTTACACAGAGAGGTCAGGAATGCCATATTTCCAAACTAATAAGTCCTGATTATCAAAATGTATGATCTTCTCTACAAATTGCAATTTAACCATACAAGAACTACCAAAATCTCTGTATGAAAGATTCATAAACAGAGAGAATTTGAGAAGAAAGAAAGATAAGCAAAAGTATATATAGGTTGTGGATCCATCCATCCATGCTTGCAAGTCACATTTCAGTCTTGCTGCAACCCTGTGAACAACTGCCACCAGCCACAGGGTTTACATCCCCATGAACAGCCACTACCAGCCACAGGGTTTACAGCCCCATGAACAGCTGCCACCAGCCACAGGGTTTACAGCCTCATGTGCAGCCATTGCCAGCCATGGGATTTCCAACCCCATGAACAGCCGCCACCAGCGACAGTGTTTACAACCCCATGAACAGCTGCCACCAGCCACTGGGTTTACTAGGTAGAGATTAGAAAGAAGACACAGCATAAATGTGTACAAAAGCTTGGGAATTTAAGGTTTGTAATAATAAGATAAGGCAATTTTAAACACTACCATTGTCAGTTTGTGAGATGTTGTGT
This sequence comes from Protopterus annectens, assembly GCF_019279795.1. Lineage (NCBI taxonomy): Eukaryota > Metazoa > Chordata > Ceratodontiformes > Protopteridae > Protopterus > Protopterus annectens. The sequence goes on along the minus strand of NC_056751.1, from coordinate 817,538,351 downwards.
CTATTAGGGAACTATGTTTTGGTATTTAGGACTCTTGTAATGTTGCGTATACTAGACTGTTAAAATCTTAAGTATTATAACAATTTTTAAATACTGCTGTTGTTGTTAATGAATTAAATGTTATTCCAAAATGTTCATTTTGTGTGTGTGTGTGTGTGTGTGTGTGTGTGTGTGTGTGTGTGTGTGTGTGTGTGTGTGTGTGTGTGTGTGTGTGTGTGTCTATATGTACTTCTGTGTGTATGTATGTGTGCATGTGGGGGAGCTGTCTGTTTGAGTAATATATTTCTGTGTGCATTTCTTTGTTCACATGTAATTGAATATGTGTCTGGATTTGGAACAACATGTTTGTTAGATTTGTTAATTTCAATGTTACCTGGTTTATTTCCTTCTGGAATTACCTAACACCACTGAACTTCTAAAAAGGTTAAAGCTCTTTTTTTTTTTTTTTTTGCTTTGGTAAAAGCACCTGCTGAAGCATATATGTCTGTACATGCAGGTGTGCTCATGAATCTCATTAATGCCTAGTGATACCTTCAGGCATTTCTCTAGTTACAGCCTCCTGATACCTGCAGAGCACTGTACTCGAACCTTATCAGAACACTGATAGAGTATAATGCTCCTTTTTGCATGAACCTCACCAGACATATACAGCAGTTGGAGAGACCACAGGGATTTCTCACCAAGAAAACACAGGCCCTACAAACCATGCCATGCTGTATATGGAGAGAGTGAAAGCCATATCATGGTAATCTGCATCATATAGGATGAGGTGACTTCTACCTGGCCTGCAGGCCAGTCTCTGACCCTGCCCTGGCAGGAATAGTGCACATTCACAAATCAGATATAGATGATTACATCAGCAGTATCTGTGAGGAGAATATGGTAATAACAGTGTCCCACATGCTGGTGTAAAAGGTGTTGTGAAGTTTGACTTCAGAACTCTGTATTTTATGCAAGCACCACAGCACAAATCTGCCTTTTATAAAGCTGGAGGGCAACTTATAGTGGATGACGTAAGCAGTGGATGTTGGTGAGAAGATGTGGAGAGGTCAGCATGAAATGGATGTGTAGGCATGTGCAAGTGTCAAAATAGTGTCAGTCCATGGAATTAGAGTGGTAACTGTGTGAAACACACACACACACACACACACACACACACACACACACACACACACACACACACACACACACACACACACACAACACACACACACTTGACTGCAGTGAGAACAGAACCTCTTACTTATCTAAGTAAACAGACTACAGAACTCAGTACTTTTATGCAAGTACCACAGCACAAGTCTGACTTTTATAAGACTGCAGGAGACCTTATCGTGGATAACAATCAGCAGTGGATGCTGGAGAGAAGATGTTGGGAGGTCTGCATAGGTTCGTAGGTTCATAGGGTCTTTACAAGCCTAGCCATGTAAAAACCCGAGTACCCTTATTGACCATAGTTAGATGGTCATGATTTTATGATCCACACTGACGGCCCCTGTCCATGAGGGACATAGGGGGAATTTACAGTCACCTATCCAGTTGTCAAGGTTGCTCTTGAATAGGGTCATTGAGGAGCTGTGCTTCACATGGTGAGTAAGGCTATTCTAGAGGAGTGGCAATCGCTAGGAAATATATCTGTCTCTCCAGCATGTTCTGTTTATGTCACAGGCTAGGTTGAGCTCCTTGGAGAGAGCTGTTCTTGTCCCAGTTAATTTACAGATGTGTAGCATTTCCATTAAGGCAGGGTCTGAGACTGCTCTGTAGGCCAGGCACAGGTTGCCTCTCAGTGGCCTGTATAATACTGTGTACAGTGACAGGGCTTTCAGTCTTTCCATGTATGTTATATTTCAGAGGCCCTGGATTATCTTGGTCAGAAACCTCTGTGGTTTCTCCAGTTGCTGCAGGTGTCTGTGAGGTACATACAAAAGGGAGCATTGTACTCAATTAATGGTCTGATATGGTTCAAGTACACTGGTGCTATGACCTCCCTGATCTTGGATGCAAGTCTCTTATTTATGAGGTGCACAATGTAGAATGCTTTTCTTACCACTATGGACACATGGTGATCGAAGTTTAGATTGCTAATAACCTGTCTTCCCAAGTCTCACACCACTGAGTCTGAGCTTAGAGGGGCACTATCTATATCATAATTAGCAGGGATGCTTCTTTGCCAAAGGGGATAATGAGGCATTTTTGTGTTAAGTTACAGTCTGTGAGTTTGGCACCAATCATTTGTCTGTGTCAACCCTTTCTGTAATATGTTAACGTCACTGGGGAACTCTGTGATTGCATCCAGTTTATAGTCATCTTCAAACTTGGTAACCCACAGGCCATCTACCTTTGCCTGGACTTTAGAGAAATTGATTTCAAACAGTACAGGGTCCAGCACAGATCCTTGTGGTACTCCACTGGTAACTGATCTACTGGTAGAGGTGGATTCCCCAACTTTAACAGTGCACGTTCTGTTGGTGAGCCAGTTGGCTATCCATCTAGTAATGTATGGATTAATCCCCAGATGGGAGAGTTTCTGTATGATACCTGAATGGGAGATTGTGTCAAAGGCCTTGGCTAAATCAAGATAGGCAGTATGTACTGTTTTTCCCTCATCCAAGGCTTTGGTGGCATTCTCAAAGAAGTCCACCAGGTTTAATAATAATAAGCAAGATCTATCCTTGACAAATGTATCCATCTTCAATTATTGACTGTCTGTGTCCTGACTGCAAGTGTGCAATGGCTACAGGTGTTGGGGAACCTTGCTAACCACCTCACAACATTGCTTAATGGTGTTGCACACTGGAAAGCAAAAATTGCACCAATGTGTTGTTTTTGACCTTTACACTTTTACAGATGCCCTGTCTGCAGGTGTGTGCAGTTAATAGAGTGGAAGCCCTTTCTATTCATGTAGAGCCTTCTCTGTTCTCTGGGTGGTGCCTTAATTTCTATATGTGTGCAGTCAATGGCACCTAGTACTTCAGGGTAGTGTTCTACAGGGTAGAACACCTGCATATTTGTGTCCCTGTCCTCAGGAGTACGAGGAAAATATATGCGTCACTGGCATGATGTGGCATAGCATTACAGAAATAATGGAGGATCCTGGATGCTGATGCCACCCCCAGCATATGCACTGTTGGTCTCTAAAAGGTTCCTATAGTTAAAATTCTAAGTGGTATGCATATCTTTGTCTCCACTAGTATGGGTTCCCTTGGTTTGCCCTGGGTCTGAGTTGAAAATGACAGAGGTTGCAGAGTTCCTGTAGTGTGTCTGTATCCACCCTGTAGTGCTCAAAAATTTCCACATCCTGTAGATTGTGATAAGTTAACTGGGGTCTGAAACTTCTTCTTCTTCTTGGTCTTAGTCTATTAGCAGCAACAGCAGCATAGACTTCAGCCGGTTGCACATACATGTGATTTAAAGCAACAGCAGCTCCTAACATTCTTTCAGTGTAGACTCCTTTCCATGGATGTATTCCAATAGGTTTTGAAATTTACAGAGAAAACCAGCACTGAGTCTACAAGGTTGCTCTACAGTTTGCCGAATAGATCCTCCATTTTGTAGTGGTTGATTAGCATACAATTCAGCTGCTTATGCTATAATTAGCATGCCATGGTGTTTACCTTGTTTGCGCGGCTCTACACACTATGTAGAGTTGCTTACTGAATCCAAAACCAGTGTACAATGCACACATGGTGTAAATGAATAATGTAGACTTTCTTAAATCTGGCCGACTATGTTTACTGTGACTTATAAAATCCAGTGTAAGAGACAGAACCTGGAGAACACTTTCCCTATAAAAAATACTTTGTCCTTAGGAGTTTGCCATTTGCATTTCTTCAGTAACACCTATGGTTCCAGAGAAATGAACATTTGTTTAAAATGTTAGGACAATTTAATTTTATCAAAACGCTTAGGTTCTGCTCATTGGAAGTTACAGTGGAAACTTCCAGAGCTGTGCTGGAGAGAATGAGATGTATATAACTACAAAACATTTCTTGGAAGTGCAAAACATTGCACCACATTCTCTTGAAATATTACATCAGTAGAATGTTATATGAAGTGCACATAAACCCACAAGCTGAATGTTTTTGCAAGAGAACAAGATCACCCTTCACCTTCATATGGTGGGGGGTTTCATCCCTCACACTTCTGCCACTTTATTAACTGTGTGATCACATAACAATGGAGATAGGAAAACCTTCCTTAACACCACTTTTCTTTGATTTTACACTCATTTGCCTGCACACTCGGGCATACATACACCTGTACATTCACACGAAATCTTTCACATATGCATCCTGAACACCTTACTCTGCACACACATACATCACTCAACAAACTCAGTCACAAAAATGATGCATTTGCTATTCAAATTACCCTTTAACATGGTTGCAGTTAAACTATTATCCCTCTCTGTCTCTCTCTGTATATATATATATATATATATACTACACACATATAACAATATAGACACATGCGCGCGCGCACACACACACACACACACACACACACACACACACACACATAGACAAATGTCAGAAATGCTGCTGTAATGTGCTGCATGCACCCAATAAATTATGGTAAAGACTGATGACGGTTTGCATAGACAACATATTATGGTAGCAAAAGCAAGTATTAGCAGAAAGAGAAATAATTTCTTACATAATGGCTAGGCATAGTACAACATCAGTCTAAGTTTATCTCTCATTTATCAGATGTCAGTGTATCACTTAGAACGCTTTATGAGTATAATGTAGTATAGTGCTGGTCAGCAGAACCAGTGAAGAGGTCTGAGATGCTAAAACATCTGCTAACTATAGTAGCACCTCTCAAGTATAGTAATGTGATACTGCATACTCCTTTCCAGGTAAATGACAGTCAGCAAGGTCTAGTCACATTGCTGTTACAGGAAGGCAAACTTATAGCTTATGCATCTAAAGGGCTAACAGTGCTGACGACCCACTACACACAAATAGAAATCAAGACCCTTGCTGTAGTCCTTTGTCTGAAAATTCCATTAATATGTTTATGGCAAAAATAGTTCAATACAATCAGATTATAATCCACTTCAAATAATGTTCATAAAACCTTTATATAGAATTTCACCACATGTACAGAAGATGCTAGCACCTTTACAGAAACATAACTTTAAGTACAGTACAAATCTATTCAATTTTTGCACATTGAAGGTACACTGAGCAGATCATGTTTGAATGATTACAAACATGATTTAATCAAAAAAGATTTAGAAGGGCTGCAGATTTATTATTGTTACTTATTAAAGAGAAACTATAAGAGCTGAAAGCTTGTACTATAGGTGATTTGGAACTTGCTTAGAGATGTCAATATGACAAGATGTCCTGGATGGCGCAGTGGTGCAGATGTTTGTGTTGCCGTCTCCCAGCAAGAGGATGTCTGGTTCAGTTCTCAGCTGGGGTGCCATCTGTGCACCGTCTGTATGTCCTCTCTCTGTTCATGTGGGTTTGCTCTGGTTTCCTCCCACGTTACAAAGACATTTGTCTGGAGTGTTTCTCTCTGGGACTCTACTACAAATTGGCTTGTTCCAAGTCAGACTTTCCTGGTAAATAAATGTTAAATAAATTAAATAAATAAGATGGCCTAATGGTACAAAGTTACTGCATCCTGATGTCATACCATATTTCCTGTTCCATGATAAGCTGTCAGGTATTCATGGAGTGATATTTACGAGTGTCAAAATAATTCCTTTTCAGTTGAGTGAAAGTATATATTTAAAAATACATGAGTCATGACTAAACATAACAAATGCAAGGAAAGAACATATGATGTTACGTGTTGGTCAAATATCAGTGGACTGGTAGAACAATTAATTTAAAAATGTGATATATGTGAAATGTTTAAGAATACAAATTTCAAAGAAGAATTCATACTACTTGATATTGGTTCATTGCCTTGTCTGAAAGTCAGAGAAGACTTGTTCAAATGCAGAAATCAACATTCTGTTGTAGCTGTGGATTATAATTCAAAATCCTCAGAAGTGGTCTGAGGTGGTTCATGGTATGAGCTACTGTGCTACAGCCCACCAATTAATAAAATGAAACAGTATTGAAGTTATAAAGTCAACTAATATAGTTAAATTAAATATGACACTCAACTTTCTGACTTTCCATTTTGTTCTTGGAGTTCATAACTCCACAGATGCACATGAATAAAGTTCTGAGGAAAGCAGTGTGGAGCCTTTCCTTTTGGCTCAGGCTGCTTCACAGTGAAAGAAGGAGTTAACAGATGAGTGTTTTTTACACGCATTATGCCTGATACTGCCATCATGTTGGAAGGTAAGCACTTCATTTATTTAAGTGTGTATGTGTATGTTCATGTATGTGTATGTATGCAAGTATGTATGTGTGGGATTTTAGATGCTCTCAAATGTCAGTGATTTTGCAGAATGTTTCTGATTTGTTGTCTGCTCCTCACAAAGTTTGCAACTTTTCTGGCAAATCACTAAGGATTGCAGTCACTTAATAACGATTATCAACATTTAAGTTTCAGACTTAGCCTTCAAAACACATGCTTAATGTAATGTCTGTTATTCTAGCAAGTTTCTAAGTAATATAAAACCAATATCTTTCACAGATGGTTGACTTTTGTCCAACATTATGTTTAGCTTTCCCCTTGATTTTTTGATCTAGGTTGTTGAGACGTATGTGAGGAGGGATTTGCACTGAGTTGCACACTGTATTCTGACTGCAATGAGCTGTGAAGATAAATTCATCTATTTATCCATTTCATTGCAATCAAGCATCTGAGGTAAACAATCACACTCATGCTAACAGATATAATTAGTGGTCGTGTGTGTGTGTGTGTGTGTGTGTGTGTGTGTGTGTGTGTGTGTGTGTGTGTGTGTGTGTGTGTGTGTGTGTGTCTGTCTGTCTGTTTATAGGAGGGTTAAATAAATTACTGAGGACATTTGTGCAAGTTAAGCAGTCATTATTCTGGTTTTGCAGAAGTAGTATGCCTTTGTCTGATGCTAGCTGGAATACTTTATTGTGGCTATTTTTAACACAACCAGATATCTGAGGTGTGCTCAGTTAATAAAGTTAATAAAGTGGCTATAATTGGGTATTATGAGGGATTGTCTGTGAAGAAAATGATCTGTGGAAGAGGGTTGTAGTATATCTAAAAATAGCAAGTTGGCCTTATTTTTTCCTTTTCCATCACAATCAGATATTAGCATCATACTCAAAAAATGGCTGTTGATGGTGGCTGGGCAGGATGGGTGTGTGATAGCAACTGGTTTCTGGCACATTAGCACAGTGTGAGCTTTATCCATGTGCTTTGGTTTCTTCTCACAGGCCCTCAAATGTATGATATAAGCCTATGGCCAGTTGTGCTTTAACCTTCATCCCAATCTAACACTGGAGGAGTAAACAGAATACAAATATTTTATTTATTTTCTTTTTTGGAGGGGGGTAAGACAGGTACTATTCCTAGACATGATTTATATATCCTTGCAAGTATTTTCTTCTCATTTTGTTGGGGCATTACTATTTTGTTAACATTGAACATTAAGCCTTAGACACAACCTATTTTTCCTTACTACAATATAAAGAATTGACCAGTTAAGGTGTGTTTAAATGATGTGACAAAGCTAAAAAGTAAGATAAAGTATGATAAAAAAAAAGTATTCTATCTAAAGAGTATGAGGCTAGGATGAAGGAAAAATTGGGAAGAGGTATTGAGGATGCACAGGGGGACTAGTGTGCAACAGGGGAACCATGGAGTCCTTTGCTTAGAACTCTGTTTTACCTAAAATTGGCCTTGTTGATTGTAGTCATACATCTGAGGCATATATATATATATATATATATATATATATATATATATATATATATATATATATATATATATATATATATTCATATATATAGGGTCTATATTATAACATCAAATGCTCAAAATTTTGAATGTTATAATATTGACCCATTTCAGTCGAACAATCATAATATCGAACACTCAGAACAGCAAATTTTTTCCCAGGGAAAAAATGTCCTGTTCCAAGAAACATACACACACCCAACACAAGCACACCAAAACAACTGCAATCCACAAACATACACTTAAAATCCTACATCTAACCCTACACTAAACTGTACATACACTACTATCTATCCATTTACCTTAACCAAAACCCTAACCCTAAGGTCCGTAACTCTCACACACTCACCTCACCCGCGCCCTAACCCTAACTCACCTAACCTGCCCCAACCCTACAGTCTGTAACTATCACACACTCACCTCACCCGTGCGCTAACCCTAACTCACTTAACCCGCCCCTAACCCTAAAGTCTGTCACTACCGCACACTCACCTCACCTGCGCCCTAACCCTAAAGTCCCTAACTACCGCGCACTCACCTTACCCCAGTCCATTCACTCACTTCCCTTAACCCGGTCCATAACCATCGCACCACACTTACCTGAACCCAATCTGTAACCTCCATTCGCTCACTTCCCTAAACCAGGTCCATAACCATCGCACCACAGTGCTGCAAATAGCAAAGCCACAGAACGGACCACCAAAATCTTACCCTAGGTAAAATTTAGATTTTTCTGAGGCTTCGCTATTGTCAGCTTTCGCTCTAAAGGGTTCAATATTATAACATTCAAAGTTTTAAAACTTCGATGTTATAATATACACCCTATATATATAATCAAAAACATGGCTATAAAGAGTGGGTACATTCTGATTTGATCTATGTATGAAAGTGGATGGCTATTAGCCCCACAAATTAGCTGCCACTGGAAATAATATAGTTATATGATGTCACTAGTGAATCAATGATCACTGCCTTTATAATCTATTTATAATAACAAAAGAGAACAGGGATAAGCTGTATCTTACAATGTTCCACAAAATGCCACTCAGGAATTTCATGATTTTGTCAAACAATATGAATTCACTCATGCTGCATCAAATCCTAGGTATTGTCAAAGAGGCAGATAGAAAAAAGGGGACCAAACAATGAAAAATATTTTAAAGAAAAATGAATATTCAGAAATGGCAGATTGCTTTGTATCATTGTTTGAGGGCACAAATACTACATTATGGTTTGTAGGAATGTCACGAGCATAGCTACTTTTGAGTTGATGACTTAAAATTGCCTACATCATCCAGCCCTATTGTATAGCATGACAAAGTCCTGACTATAACTTGGATCACTGAAGTTCAAAGTTCAAACAATAGATCTGGCATAAGAGAATGGCAGTGAGTGGCTGACACCACCTCATCCATCATATGAAAAGGGATGTGCTCTGTCTCATTGCACCACTGACTCTAATGGTAGTGTGGAAGCCTAGTAGGCTGCATTACATACTGGATGATGGCCATGCCATACATTTGCAGGAGGAAGGCTGGTCAAGTGACAGTGATGCACTCCAGCATTTCCGTAGGAAGCAGAAACTGCAGAAAGTTACAAACACCATAAAGAGATGTTAGGATTGATGAGGTGAGTTCTATAGGTCCATAGATGACCGGCTGTAAAATACCAAGCTCTCAGCTCTTGGGGGAACAAATGGATTCATAGCATTTCTCTCAACCTCATAGCACAAAAAATCTGGACAAAGCCAAAAATAATAGGGGAACAAAGTCACAAAATAGGGACAAATTTTAAATATTGCCCTTATAGACTTAGAAAGTTTCTAAAATAAAAGATCTTATTTTCATGCATTTTCTGAAGGCTATGAAGTCTGAAATGCCTGCCATTATTTAGTGAATTCAATCCTTAATGATTTGTCAATTGAATTGAGAAATCCCCAAATTTTATGAGGAACAGACCAAAAATATGAGGCAAAAATCTGGACATTCTGCAAAAATCGGGACAGCTGAGAGGTATGATTTTTAAGGCACCTGCCCCAAATAATAAAAGACTGGGCCATAGGGCTCCCACCTTTGTCAGGAAATGAACAGACCTAGCTGTTGCCCCTAAAGGAAGAATAGATGGGCAAACCAGGTTTTGATAAGGAAGCCCAAAGTGATCATAATAACTATGTCATATTAAACACAGATTACAAAAGCTAAGGAACTGGAAATACAAAACAGTTCTTTGACAAGAATATTTCTATTTTAATGAAAGTGATAAAGGCAAAATAATCAAGGATGCGGCTGGTAAAGCTACTTTTTGATGATAATATGTGCATTTATCACAGAAACAGAAAGCATTTGTATATATTATGGGATGTGCAGCTGCATATAGAAATATGAATACAGTAAAATCTCAGTTAACCGGCACCCATAGGGATTGGTAGATGCAGGATAACTGTAGTTTCTGGTTGCTTGAGAGTTACTATTAAAATAATCCTGACTAATTTTGCACCTTATACTATTTGTTTGGTTTGAGTTGCTCACAGCTTGGGGAGAGACGGAATTTATTCCTATCTTCCTTCTTAAAAGTCACACTCTAAAAACGTAAGGTATGTTTCTGTAGGAGAAAAACAAAAGTGCAACACATGAAAATTGTACTGTATTTCTTTGATATTTTTTTTTGCAGGTTGCTTGAGATCCAGTTAACTGAGAGTTTGCTGTATAAAATGAGGACTCTTAAAGGTTTATCTTGAAATCTTCCTTGGAAGCATCATTGCAAATGCTAAGTTATAAGTCAACAATGGACTGTTAACATAATGATCTATTTTTATATTTTACTTGAAGCTGCTGATCACAATGGCTGCGATAATACTAGTGCATGAATGAGTGAGTGAGTTAAAAGAGTTAATGACTGCTAATATTCCAGATACAATAGACAATAAATTAAAATTAAAAAATGTAAAAAAATCTCACCTGTCAGAACTGCACATTTACAAATAGGTATATATGATAGTTATTATTTTCTGCATACTCTTTATATTACTCAAATGATTAGTAAGACTGTATTATAGTACTCAAGTTTTGTAAATGAATGTAAATCTTTTTTTTTTTTTTTTTGCATTAACCAGGGTTGCATTTTCTTAACCAGGGTAGAACACTGATCC
>NC_056751.1:817417355-817522355 GCF_019279795.1 Protopterus annectens | reverse complement strand
ATAACTAGGGTGTGGTGAAGGGCAGGTTGGGTGATATAATGCATTTTTATTTTTTCTTTATTTTTGCTCTACATCAGTAAACTGGAGAGTTTAATAACAAACCACATTTTCTAACAATGGTTGTAGTGGCAGGTATAAAATTGGAAAGTCCTCAGTTTTAGTGGCAAGTATACAGAACTCCTAGAACTACATGTTGATTGAGATTACAGGCATGAATGACTAAAGAATGGTGAATTTAAACTAAAAGAATGAATGTTAATTATGGCAAGCTAGCAGACTGTATATACGTTGGTTTACAAAGTCTATAGAAAAAGTGGGAGAATCAGACAAATGCCGGTTCTGTGGTACAGAACTAGATACAGTTGTATACCTTGTTACTGGCTGCAATCCAGTCATGGCTGAGGAGCTGTATATTGAAAGGTGCAACAGTATGGCAAAACTCTTGCACTGGGGACTGTGCAAATATTGCCAATACAGGTAAGTAAGAAGCACTGGAAATAGGAAGCACAAATAGCTACTGAAAAAACTGAAAGTGAAGAAGTTAGGATCAAATGGGATAATCAAATACCAGCAGTTAAGTAAGAAGAAACAAGAAAACCAGATATATTAGCAAAAAAGGACATTATTAACATTAATCATTGAAACAGCTACACCTAATGTAATGATTAGAGTGCCCCATCTAACACAAAGTCATACAATATGAGGATATGCAAGAAGAAACTACAGCAATTTGGAATAAGGGCACCCAGATAGTTCCAATTGTAGTAGGAGCAAGAGAGATAATAAAAATAGAATTTTTAGGCATACTTAAATGTGCTACCAGTTACGTGCAGTGCTGTATGAACTACAGAAAGAAACAATTTTGGGTACATTGTGGGTACGGAGAAAAGCACTCCTGGCAAATATCAAAGACTGAAGAAACAGCAATTTCATGAACTTTAATCATACTGTGAATCAGGAATGTGATCTATTCCTGTCACGGTATTAGAAATCCTAAAAATCTGGAAAAATTAAACAAATAAGAAGGTTTAGATTAGGTGATCAACGAACCTTGTATGGATGTCTCCTGTGCCTCTCACTTCACGTGATGGAGACTTTAGGGCACACAAAGGACAAGTTGTAGAGTTTATTTCTAATTTTTCTGGTGTCTGAGCTATTAGAAACGGCTGCACTGCTATATTCACGGTCACAAATGGCATTTTCCTAAATTATGACAAAAGATAGGGAGCTATCTTCATTGACCTTACAGTAGCTACTGATTCTGTTGAATAAGTAAATTACATTCCACTGTAAGAATTAGCAGCCAGTCTCTCCCATGGTTTAAAAACTTCCTGGTCAACAGGCACTACAAAGTCAAAACTGGCAGGCCCTTATCTTACTCTGTCCAACTATACTTGGTTGGTATCTCACGGCGCAGTCTTTCCATCCATGCTTTCTCCCTTTTCATTGACACTCTTCCTGCTGACCATTCACACTTATGTATTACAATTTATTCTGATAATATTTTGATCTATAGATATCATCTTTCCCTCTCTAATAAAAAAAAAAAAAAAACTACAGGAAGAAAAACTTCTCAACAGGCTTACACAAAAAAATATGTAGTCCTAAACATGAAAAAAGGCAAAATGTATTGATATTCAAAAACAATTCCATGCTCACAAAGGTCCCAAATAATTGGCACATATCACTTAATAACATAACCCCCTAGTAATACCACAAAACAATTTCATCTACCTAGGAATTGGGTTAGACGTACAAGTAACCAAAGCAAAAATCAGCTCATAACTATTCTGAGCAATTACAATTTCCCATTTTCTCTCCTGAAAAAATGGACAGCCACTAGGCAACTTAAATTTCCCACTCTCTCTCTCCCCAAAAGGATGAATGGATATTAGTAACATCATGCTTCAGTCGAGTATGCCACAGTTTAGATTGCTTGTGCCTCCAATCGGTCATGATGTAGCTCAAAATGTCTAATGAGTTATTCAATCAATCAACTGAATGGCACCAAATATTATGCCCTAACTTTCATTTGCCCGACACCCATTTGCCCGAGACCAAATAACCGAAATTTCATTTGACCGACACTTCATTTGACTGACAAGTATTATTGGCAAGAAAATGGGATATGCCCCCTTCCCCACTGCAGTGCGACCCTGGAGTAAGAATATATAGTTGGGGGGGTATGGGGGCACAGCCCCCCACTAGGGGGGTGTGGGGGGGTGAAGCCTCCCACTTACTTTTGCATTACTAAGCAATATTAAAGCAAAACTAAACATTATAATAAGAAATTAAGTGGGGGGCTTCGCCCCCCACACCCACCATTGTGGGGGGCTGTGCCCCCACACCCCCCCAAGTATATATTCTAACTCCAGGGTCGCACTGCAGTGGGGAAGGGGGCATATCCCATTTTCTTGTCAATAATACTTGTCGGTCAAATGAAGTGTCGGTCAAATGAAGTGTCGGTCAAATGGGGTCGGGCAAATGAAAGTTCGGGCAAATAAAGTAGACCCATATAAATATATATATATATATATATATATATATATATATATATATATATATATGGGTCTACTGTATAAGTTCGAAAATACACTTCTTCAAACTCACACAGTAGACCCTGGGTTATGTGAAAGTGCACTTAATCGAAAGTGCACTTTCGCGAAACCCGCTTTAGTGAACGGGCTACGTACTGCCATTTAGTGCAGTAGTCACGGACCTTAGGGTTAGGGTGTGAGTCATGGTAAGGGGATAGCTAGTAGGGCTATCCCCTTACCATGACCCACGCCCTAACCCTAAGGTCCATGACTACCGCACCACAGTGGAGGATAGCCTGTCCTCCACTGTTGTGCGGTAGTCATGGACCTCAGGGTTAGGGCACGGGTCATGGTAAGGGGATACCTAGTAGGGCTATCCCCCTACCATGACCCGTGCCGTAACCCTAAGGTCCATGACTACTGCACCACAGTGGAGGACATAGCATGTTTTCCTGCTGTCCTCCACTGTGGTGCGATCCATTCGTAGAAGCTGAGTTCGCGAAAGTGCACTTTCGAATAAGTGCACTTTCGCTTAACTGAGAGGTCTACTGCTCTTTTTTGAATACGTGGTATTCGACGAAAGGCAGTAGACTCATATATACATATATATATATATATATATATATATATATATATAGAGAGAGAGAGAGAGAGGTATAATAGAAACAATCGAATGGCTGCTACATTTATGTCATCAACATCGACATACTTACAATGCCAAAAAATTGTCAACATGCTTCTGTGCATGCTTCATGGGTATTCCTCAAAACATGCATATAATAAAACAATGTTTTTGCAGACAGAAAGTACCCCAGTACACTCCATCATGCCTGTGTGCTAATTATTTATTCCAGCTCCAATATTGCACACAATACGCAGAAAAAGAGCATATTCCCCAACCTCGTGGATTAACAAAACTCACACAAGTGGCAACCATTCAGTCTGTCAAACAAAGCATGTTGACAAAACAGGCCGATTAAAGATAAAATCAACTACTACTATGTAAATCATGCACACACACACACACACACACACACACACACACACACACACACACACACACACACACACACACACACACACACAGACACACACACATATATATATATATATATAAAATATGAACATAAGTGGTTTAGAAAACCGTGATGCACATGCACATGTATAGAATGTGTGTGTGTGTGCGTGCGTGCGTGCGTGCGTGCATGCGTGCGTGTGCGTGCGTGCGTGTGTGCGTGCGTGCGTGCGTGTGTGTGTGTGTGTGCGTGCGTGCGTGCGTGCGTGTGTGTGTGTGTGTGTGTGTGTGTGTGTGTGTGTGTGTGTGTGTGTGTAAAATTATGCATGGGTTTCATGCATAGTAAATAATATACCTTATAGTGCAGGTTCAGTGAACAAGTTTCAGAGTGAGTTTGCAAAGTCCCTCTTTTACTTCAGAAATATATGCAACATTCAAAATATGGTCTGACCATGCCTCGGTAAATGGAACCATTATCTGTTTTGCTTTGGAGTCTATCCCCTCCAATGATGCATCCCAGCATTCTGTTTGCTTCTGCCACTGCTGTGTCATTCCTGTTGAGTCATTTCAGGAGTCATTAGTGCACCCAGATCCTTTTTCTGCTCTGTTGCCACATTCATTACATTGAATGGGCATAATTTTGAAACCCAAAAGATCAGCTAAAAGGGTCAAACACAAAATGTTGAATGCAAGTGCTACCTGCTTTTTTGAAATGCAAAAAAACTGCTGGTAGCTTGTTATGCAGTATCACAGTACATCAGGGACTGGGTTTTGCCATATATATAAGTAGTAGGGGCTTTGGGTGCTCAGGAATGGCTTGTACCCCTACATAGAATTTGTTTGATCTTTTTTCAGTGATTTGAGTTTCAACCCTTTTGTGGTAAACCTTTTGGGTTTTGACATTATGTCAGTCTGAATTAATACATGTATTGCAAAAAGGCAAACTGTTCTGAATGAGATGGGTTAAGAAGTTTAATTACAGGTATATGCTGAAAACAAGACAATGTCACTCTTTCTTGGAGAAGGAAGAGAAATTAGTTTTGAACTAATATAAACCGAGGCTATCCCAAATGACTGGGATAACTCATCTAATAATTTATAGGCTAATGAAAGTGAAAGCATGATGTGAGGTTGAAATAGACTATTATGATCATTGTGATGGTCTAATGCTTTGTTACTTTAATTTTTAATATGCTTGCATGACATCAGGAGATTCAATGATTTTCATTGATAGCCTGTTTTTTAAATTAACTTTTAAGAGTATGTCTTATGTTAAAAGTGTTTTTTGTCTGAAGAAGCTGGAGAATTTCTACCAGCGAAAGCGCTTACAATAAATCAATTTATAACCATTTGCAGTTGTTTGTTGGAGTGGACTGAGAGCCATTAGCCTGTGGTTTCCTGAGTTTGTTCAGTTTTTCGTTTGCTGGGATTAAGAAGCTTAAGATATGGTGGCGGCATTGATAGCACTATTCATTTTTTTATTATAAAAGACCAGTGTGAGTATTCATGATGCTGCTAACATAATGCTCAAATATTTAAACAAGTAAACAGGCTTAATGATCATTTTTTGAGTATTAGAGGAGGAGGAGTGTTAGGTAATGGTTTGTAAGAGTGTTGGGAGTTTGCATAATGCTTAAGGTGCTTACCTCACAAGTACAAGGTACAGAGTTTGATTCTCACATTTGAAGGAAAATTTGCTAGCCTTAAAATGACCAACAACGGCAGTTAGAGTAGTACTAACATATGTGTGAAAGGAGGTGCAAAAGAAAATAAATTCTGGTTTTGTGCATTAAGAATGGTCTGCTTAAGTTGATGATCATACCTCTCAAACTCTCAGAGCAAGAAATCTGTACAAAGCCATATATAAAAATGGCACAAAGGCCCAAAAATAAGGACACTTTTTAAATATTGCTCTTACAAACTTAGAAAGTTAATAGAATAACAGATTTTGCACTAGCATGAATTATCTGAAGGGTAAGAAGTCTGAAACTCAAATGTCTGTCATTTTCTAACTTCAGTATTTAATAATTTGCCACTAATTTGTCAAAAAACACAATTTTATGAAAAACAGACCAACAGCATAAGGCAAAAATCTGGATATTCTGCGAAAATCTGTACAGTTTAGAGGTATGAAGGATGGTGTGATCAGAAGAGAAGACTCTGAGGATAACAATGTGATCTACATAGAATAGGATGTTGGCTGAATTGAATAAAGATGGGAAATTATTTATTAAAAGAATGAAGAAGAAGAAGAAGAAGCCAAGCACTCATCCTTGTGAAACTCCAGACTGAATGGGGAGGGGGGAAGACTGACTGTTACAATTTTTGAATTTTAACAACAAAGTTTAATTTGGATAAATAACTGTGGGACCATTTTATTTATTTCTTTAATGTTTGTTAACCAAGTATGTTGACTGGTATGAGGAGTCTTTACAGCCACAACCTGGACTAATGTGGCTAAAACAAGATACATGCATCAAAAATGTAACAATAAAATATTTAGTATGTTGAGCTAATAGGGATAATGCAAAAAGTAGACTTTACAAAGTGCATTAAGAACAACATTAAATTTCAGTTTTAAAGCTTGATATTTATTGTAAAACACATATGCCAATAAAAGTCCCAAACATAATGCAGAGTGATACACTCAGGAGAGTTTGTTTACAATACTATAGGCATGAGATAAGCATACCATAGCATGGATTATTATCAAGTTAATAGTAAAACAACCACATGCATAGTCAATAACTTTATTTTGTGTTATTCATCACCTCTTATGAATAAAAGATAGAGCATAGGAAAAAGGGGTGAGAGATTGCTAAGATTTTAAGATAAGAAGGAGGAATATACAACAGTAATGATGAGTGAAATGAAAGTATATAGAGCAGGAGAGGATTTTAGATCAGAATGGCAGAAAATATATTAACCAGTATCTGTAAAACAGGTACATATATTTTTTTTCAAGCGAATTAGAATGAAGTGACTTCTTGAATGAGACAAGTTTATCTGCCAAAATGACGGGTTCAGGTTGAGAGTTCCAGGAAGATGGACTAACTTTAGAAAAGGATCTCTCACAAATAGCAAAAGCAAAGCAGGTGTGAAATAAGAAGAGAATGGCAGTATTAATACACAATTTATCGAGCAGGAAAGGCCAGTATACCTGGTTGAGAAGTTTATATGCAAGTTCATTAAAGAGTAGAGTAGCTCAGTCACTGACTGGTAGCCATTATCCTTTGGTAAGAGTGAAGCAATGGTGTTCAAATCTGTTGGAAAGATTAATAAATCTGAGGATTTGATGTTCTTCTTTTTTGTGGGTGGGTGGGATTGTGTAATGTACCCAAGGCTATTATGGGCAATCTGCATTCAAATCTTGGTAGATGAACATTTATGGTTATGGCTTATCAAGTCTTTTTACTAAGAACATAGAGATCCAATAAGACAGTTTATGTTGTGCCAAAACTTTTTGGATTTTGGATTCAACTTATTTAAGAAAGGAGAGTTGCTAGTTAAAAATAAGGCCTAAATATCTTAGAGAGTCATAGTTTCATAGGTGTGCACTAGGCCATCAGCCACTAGGGTCTTTTTAAGTCTAGCACACATCCCAAATCTCTGACAAGTTGTGATATCATTGATTAGTGTAAGCAGGGGCCTGGGAGATGAAACATTTTCAGATTGCCTGTGTCCATTAGAGACATAGGTTCCAAACCAGGAGTGAATTTCCAGTTCCCCACCCAATTGTTCAAGTTACACTTGAATTGGGTTAGGGAGGAACTCTGCTTCACATGAATGGGTAGCCTGGTCCACAGAAGGGGTAGTCTCTGGGATACATACCTGCCTTGCCAGCAGGTTCTATTTATATCACAGGCAACGTTTAAGTCTTTATAATGGATAACTCTGGCTGTTTGCTTTCATAGGATCATAGGAAGTTACTAGGCTAATGGCCCTAGGGCCCTTACAAGCCCAGCCAAGTTCCAATCTTATTTCCACAATCAGCACCTATTGCCCCATCCAAGGGGGATACAGGTGGAACCCCTGGGATGAATTTACGGTTACCCATCCAATTGTCCAGACTGCATTTGAAGAGGGCCAATGAGGTGCTTTGTTTGACATGAAGTGGGAGTCTGTTCCAAAGGTGTGGTAACCTCTGGGAGACAAATCTGTCCCTCCAGAAGGTTCTATTAATGTCATAAACCAGGTTAAGGTCTTAAGAGCAAGTAACCTGTGTACCATTTGACTTGCGCATATGTAGCATTTCCGATAACCCAGGTTCAGAGATTGCCTTATATGCAAGGGAGAGAGTGCCTCTGAGTAGTCTGTGTACAGCAGAATAAAGTGACAGTGATTTCAGATGATCCAAATAAGACAGATGCTGAAGACCTTGAATTTTCCTTGTGAGGAACCTTTGTGGTCTCTCCAATTGCTGCAGGTGCTTGGAAAGGTACATACTAAAAGGAGCGCTATACTCAATTATTGACCTGATGAGGGAAGAGTACAGGAGGTTATAACTTATTTTTTTCTGGAGGCAATGCCCTTATATAGCAAATGAGCAGTATAGACTGCCCTTCTCACCACTGTGGAGACATGGTGACCAAAGGTAAAGTTGCTGTCAACTTGTGAGCCTAGGTCGCTCACCACTTAGTGCGTACTTAGGGTATTGCTATTGGCGTGGTAGCTAGCATGTTTTAGCTAGCAGGAGCATTGCTCTTAATGAAAGGGATGATAATACATTTTTTTGCATTGAGTTTAAGGCCATGACTTTGGCACGAAGCATTTGTTTGTGTAAGACCCTCTTGTAGGATGTTGACATTGTTTGGAGATTCTATGACCACTCCCAGTTTGCAGTCATCAGCAAACATTGTCAGTCACAGAACTTTAGTTTTTGCTTGTACTTTGGAGAGATAGTTTTGCAGATATACATGAGGTCCATTAAGCTGCGGTCTGACAATGCCTTGTATGCCAGGCATAGATCTCTTCTCAACAGCCTGTAGAAGACAAAATACAGGGAGAGGGCTTTGAGGTGGTCTGCAGAGGACATGTTACTTATGCCCTGTATTCTTTTAGTGAGGAACCTCTGTGGACATGCTAATTGTTGAATGTGCCTGGTTAGCTGCATACCAAAGGGGACACTGTACTCAGTGATAGGTCTGATGATTGCTGAATATAGTAGAAAAATGATCTCCTTGGACTTAGATGCTTTACTTTGTTTATAAGTTGCTCAACACAGAATGATTTCCTCACTACTGTACACACATTATGGTCAAAGGCTAGATTACTGTCTATGTGTGCCCCAAGTCCCTAACTACTGGCATGACACTTAGGGGTGTGCTGTCAATAAGATAGTTACAAGGGGTGGATGACTTCCCAAAGACTACTGTTATGCATTTCTTGACATTTAGTTTTAGTCCTTAGCTCTAATACAAGTTATTTGTCTGTGTCAGCCCTTCCTGGAGAACATTATTGCCGGGTGAGGATTCTATGACTTCTACCAATTTGCAATTGTCTGCAAATTTGGTCATCCAAAGGCCCTTGACATTAGGCTTGACTTCAGAGAAGTAAATGCCAAAAAGGAGTTGTCCCAGGACCAATCCCTGATGGACTTTGATTGTGACTGGCCTCTTTGTTTGTAAAGATGGACTCCCCAATGCTAACTTTGTGGGCCCTGTCCATGATATCCACTGGGTGACATAAACATTTATACCTAACCTCTTGAGATTATCAGCAATGCCTGAGTGGTATATTGTGTGAGAAGCCTTGGCCAGATCAAGGTAGGCAGTGTGAATCATTTTGCCTTCATCCATTGCTTTGGTTACCATCATAAAGAAGTCCATCTGGTTGAGTAGGCATGACCTTCACTTGATGAAACCAAATTGGGTTGGGTCCACTTTCTGAAGGTTTCCTATGCCATTACTGATCATTTCCATGATAATTCTTTCCATGACTTTGGATATGAGACTAGTGAGACTTGTGGTTCTATAGTTTGAAGGTTTGTAGACCCATAAGTCCCACCTTTATGCAGAGGAATGACTGTTGCTGTTTTCCATCCATGAGACATGAAGGCTGTTTGAAGGCCACAGTTAAATAGTGGTTCAAGGCAGCATGCCAGGTCATGTTTCCTGCTGTTTAAAAGGCATCCTGCGATATTGTCTGGGTCCATCAATGCAGTGTTCTTGGCCTTAGACAAAGCATTGAGGACCTGTTCCCTAGTGATAGTAGGGAAGAGTTATATTTGATGGTATTTCCTGAGATAAGATTGATGGGGAGAGAGGGTTAAAGTTGGAGCTGCATTTATCAGGCAGGAGGTTTGCTATATCTTCTGGTTCAGTATAGGTGGCTCCATTTACAATGCGCTCTGCACACAATTGTGTATTGCCTTTGATTTTATGGACATAGCTAAAGAATTTCTCAGTTGTTCTTGGCCAGGAATACCAAATTTTCCTCAAATTTTGTTTTGACAAACTTTATTTATCCTATGAGTTTTTGCTCAGTTTGAGGAGTGTGTGCTTATCCAGTTGGGTGCCACACCTCCTAATTTTTGCCATGATTTTCTTCCTTCTGTTATACAGCTTACTGATGTCATGACTGCTCATGTGAAACTAGGTATTGGTGAAATTACAGGGGTGCTTTTACAGGAAAAGTATCAACTCAGGGTGCCTGTGTCTATACAGGGCACTGACAAATCCTTGAGGGGAAACTAAGTAGATCCTGTGACTTATTGATTAAGTACTTAGGGAGATATTCTGAAATTAGTTTAGACAGAAGCTACACAAACAACACTTACTGAAAAGAAAGAATTAGCTTTGTCAAGAATGATGAATAGTGGGGACTCATATAATTAGCTACTAACAAGCTCCACAGCTTCATGCTGCTGGCTGGGACACAATGCCCATTTTCTTCTTTTCTTACCAAAAGCAAAACAATAGCACCAATCCCAAGATAAGAAGCAGGCCACAGGCCCTTTGGTGATCAGCAGTCTAGCCCCAGATGATACAGGAGTTTGTAGGCTTATTGTAACCTTTACCTGGTGGATGCCTTGAATAGCAACTAGACCAGTCAGGAAGGTCCAAAAATAAACTCATTGTCTAGTCAGAGGCAGTCGAAAATCAATGTTCTCTCCTCCTTCTCTCACCAGGAGCAAAACATAAGCACAAATTCAAAGCTGGCACCTATGAAACAGTTATCAGACTTTCTGGTGACCATTATTCTCCAGGAAAGAATGTCCTTATGCTCCTTCTCTCACCAGGAGCAAAACAAAAGCACTAATTCCAAGATTGCTACTGAGAGACAAAGCATGGGTTCTCAAATAATTGGTGGTCTTGGGCCAGATATTACATATTTTAAAGGTAAGATGGAAAAATGGATTAATATCCTTAAGAGTTGTAGTTAGATATGAAAGAGGGAGTAACTCAAGCTTTTGCAATCTAAGTTGAGAGACACTCATTTTAAAAGAGCAAGATAGATTGGATGGGGGTGGGCACTTACTATTATAGCTCTATAGAATACAGTGGGAGGGACAAAAAATTTAAATAGCTGAAGGAGAAGGACTTCACAAAATAATTTTGTACTTACTGACAATATGAAACAAATCAGGGAAGGAAATATGTGGTCAATTTAGCAAAAGGGGCAGGCAACTACAAAAATAGCTGAGTTTAGAAACCCAGCAGCAGTAGGGTGAGAGGATAAGGAAAATTTTAATTTCTGTGTGACTCATGAGCAGGGTTGCCAGACATCCCTATTTGAGTTGGACTGTCCCAGAATAATCAGCCCGATCCCAAGTCCTGCACTGCTGGTTAAAATCCCGGTGAAACAAACTCTGCTTTGTTTTTTTTTTAATTGGCCCATATGCTGGTATATGAGCCAATCAAAATATTGCAAAACGGAACTACTTCTGTTTAATGCAAAACTGCCTGATGTTCCGCATTGAACAAAAGAAGATCCACTGTGCGATTTTTCGACTGGCTTGTATACTGGCATACACATAAACACACAAAGACATACTCGGCGGCTCTGATCAAAAATCTACCAAAACAGCAGAGGCCACCAAAGCAGACACCCAAACAACCACCACCTCAGAACACAACACCTGCAACACATAGACCTCACAGTCAGAGTGTCAAACAGTCACAGCCCTTAAGGCCAAACACAATGCCAGACACACTAGTCATTGGTGACTCCATAGTCAGACACACTGACGTCCCGCTCACCAGACTGAGTAAGGAGAAGGTCACAGTAAGCTGCCTGTCGGGGGGCTAGAATCCGCCACATAACGCAAGCACTCAGGTCTCTCAACAGCAGGTACAAATATGACTCAGTCATTGTCCACGCTGGTGTAAACGACCTGAGACGTACCTCCTTGGACTACATGAAAAGAGACATTGAGGAGCTCTCTGATTATGTAGCCCAGGCAGGTATGACCCTGACCTTGAGCAGTATCCTACCTTCACCAAGAATGATGCCACAATACAGAGATAAGATGATCAGCTTTAACAATTGGCTTAAACTCTGGTGTCATTCAAAGGGGATCCAATGTCTGTCTGCCTGGGATGACATGCTGGACAAGCCACGCTGCCGCAAGGGATGGCTTGCACCTGTCACCCTGGGATTCCGGATATTGGCAAAGGCTCTTGCCACCCCATAGTGCCTTTTTTAGGCAAGGCTCAAATTCTAAACCTACCACCCTAGAACACAAAAAAGGAAAAAAACTAAGGGTAATGCTCAATGCCAGAAGTCTAAATCTCAAAATGCACGCACTCGAGGCCCTTCTCAGTATGGAGAACATCGATGTCTGTGCAGTGACAGAAACCTGGTTCAAGGCTCCTGAGAGCACCCCAGCACTATCAGGTTTTACCTCTTATCATGCGTTCCGGCCCCAAAATCCGGACAATACCAAGAAAGGAGGGGGGGTATCCATACTCATCAAAGACACCCACACCTCAAGACTGGTGGCAACGCACGATGCAGCGGAGACCATCCAGGTGCAATTAACCATAGGCAAGACTGCTCTGCAAATTGTAGCATGTTACAGGCCACCCTCACAAACTCAGGAACCTCACATGGCCTTCCTGAAAACACTAGAGGGGATAAATGTATCACCAAACACCATCATACTAGGTGACTTCAATTACCCTAATATAGACTGGGAACACTACTCAAGCCCAAACACCCTAGCCCAAAAGTTCCTGGAATTCATAAACTCAAATGCCATGGAACAACTAGTCACCATCCCCACAAGAGGAGAAAACATACTTGATCTCATCATCACGAACATGGGAGCACAATGTTCAACACCAGAAGTATACCCCTCACTGGTGAGATCAGATCACAAACTAATCTCGCTGGAGGTCCTCATCCCACCCCCACCTGAAATAAAAAGACCACAGTAAAGAACTTCTCGAAAGCCGACTTCACACTTCTAAAGACTAGTGTGGTCTACTTTAAGGCGCCCGAGCCGACGGAAAACAGTACTCAAGCCGCTGAATCACTTACAAATGCCTTCTACCAGCACCTGCAGGACTGCATGGATAAGGCAATCCCAAGCAAAACAAAGACTCTTTTACAAGGCAAGCGCCCACTCTGGTGGACCCCAGCCATAAACAAACTCTACAACAAAAGGAGGAAGCTACTACAAGATAGAGCAAAATCCTTAAAAGGTAAGACACCCTTGATCACTATAAGTAAAAACTAAGAGCTCTCATAAAATCATCCAAAGCAAATTTTGAGAGAAAAATAGCTAAAGACTCAAAAGACAATCATAAGGCCTTCTTTAGCTATGTTAGAAACCTGGGAGGAAACTCCCAGATATGCTCAGAACTAGTTCAAAATGATGTGAAGATTACTGATCCTACAGACATTGCCAACATACTGGCTGACAGGTTCAGTGCAAACTTCTCCCAAAAGGAGAGATATCTATACCAAGCGATTGCAGCCCCCAAACATCTCCAACGCCCAAGTGAGAACTGCTCTCCAAAGCAAAAACACAGCATCCATGGGACCTGATGGTGTCCCCGGCTGTGTGCTCCACGAACTCAATGAGGAATTAAACCCACAGCTAGGACAGCTGTTTAATCATAGTCTTACCTCTGGATATGTACCCAGGAAGTGGTGCACTGCAACTGTGGTCCCACTTCACAAAGGCGGTGCCTCCACCGACCCTGGAAATTACCGGCCCATTAGCTTGACAAGCCTTATCTGCAAAGCCATGGAGAGGATCATAATGGACCTCATAAATAAAGACATAGGGAATTTGCAGACTTTGGATCCATCCCAGTTTGGCTTTGTCAAAGGCAGATCATGCCTTCTAAACTTGGTTGACTTTTTCAAACAGTCACCAAAGCCATTGATGAGGAAAGGCAGTCCATACAGCCTACCTCGATCTGGCGAAGGCCTTTGATACAATACCCCACTCGGGTATCATTGAAAAACTCATCAGCTTAAATGTTAACCCATACATCACAAGATGGGTTGCAAACTGGCTGAGTGACAGAACCCACAGGGTCAGAGTTGCTGGCGCCATGTCAGACTCAAAGCCTGTCACAAGTGGTGTACCACAGGGCTCAGTCCTGGGCCCACTCTTGTTTGGCATCTACTTTCGGAAGTACAAGCAAACACAGGAGGGTTATGGCTGACAAAGTTTAGAGATGACTGCAAACTGGGCCATAGTAGAAAACACATCTGACACAGAAATACTTCGGAAAGGTCTCACAAGAACAGATAACTGGTGCCAGTGCCAGGGCCTAAAGTTATATGCCAAAAATGCATAGTCATACCCTTCGGGAAAAACAAGGTTACCCCTAGCTACCAAATAGGTGGCAATCCACTGAGTACAGAAGAAGTTATCAGGGACCTGGGGACCCAGGTTGATAGTAGTCTGTCATTCGACACCCATGTAGCTAAAGTAGTTAGAAGACCTTTTACATTGCCCACCTTATCATGAAGGGATTCTCATCTAGATCAAGGGAGGTCATAGTCTCCCTATACTCATCACTCATCAGACCAATGATTGAGTACAATGCCCCATTCGGAATGTATCTGACCCGACACTTGCAGCAGCTGGAGAGGCCACAAAAGCTCCTCACCAAAAGGATAAAGGGTCTCAAACATCTGTCCTATGCTGCCCGACTGAAAGAACTCCAGCTCTATTCAGTCGCCACCGCTTGCTCAGAGGTGACCTTTGCCTAACATACAAGGCCATGTCAAACCCAGATTTGATGAATATGCTTCACCCCAAAAATCTAGATCCGTCAGAGCCACAAGGGCGGAGACTTAAACCTCGACACGGCTATTAATAGGACGTGCTGGAGGGACAGATTCATCACCCAAAGACTCCCTATGCTGTGGAATAAAATCCCGGTATATGTGAGGCAGAGCACCTCGCTGGCCTTGTTCAAGAGAAATCTTGACCAATGGATGGGAGATCGCAGATATACCCCAGGGATTACCTCAGTGTCACTGCTCAACAGAGGCACAGCAAAATAATGGGTATAGTTCCCCATACTAAAGGGGTGCCTATGGGCTAGGCTTGTAAATGCCCTCGGGCAGATAGCCTAGTATGAACCTATGAACCTATGAACCTATGAACTTGTGTTTAATGTGGAACTGCTTGGACCTTTTTTTTTCCCTCTATCTGTCCCGTGAGAAGTCTGGCATCCATGCTCATGAGAGACACATCTCTGATCTTTTTCCTTGTTTAAATATGCAATTGAAAACAGAATACAATTAAAACACAGTGTAATGAAAATATGAGGGAGATTCTAGGGAAGATCATTATTAAATGTACTACAATAAACAAAATAGAAGAAGACACTAGATAGAGAGGGCAGCCTATAATGTCTATGATGGTAATGCTGTGTGTGTGTGTGTGTGTGTGTGTGTGTGTGTGTGTGTGTGTGTGTGTGTGTGTGTGTGTGTGTGTGTGTGTGAGTGAGTGTGTGTGTGTGTGTGTGTGTGTGTGTGTGTGTGTGTGTGTGTGTGTGTGTGTGTGTGTGTGTGTGTGTGTGTGTGTGTGTCGGTGTGGGTGTGTGTGTGTGCGCGTGTGTGTGTGTGTGTATGTGTGTGTGTCGGTGTGTCGGTGTGTGTGTGGGTGTGTGTGTGTGTGTGTGTGTGTGTGTGTGTGTGTGTGTGTGTGTGTGTGTGTGTGTGTGTGTGTGTGTGTGCATTTGTGCGTGTCTGTGTGATTAAGCTTTTGATGAGTTCCAAACACATCAGAGGGCTTCACTGAATGTTAATAACTGATTTATGCATGTGGAACCAGTCCTAGATAGGTATGCAATCAGCCTGAAGTTCTTCCTGTAGGAAGGAAGCAGATTTCCCCTTTAAGGAGAAGAATATCAATAATGTAAAGGAGACAGTTAAAATGAAGGAGATTCCAGGGAAAATCATTAAGGAAGGGTAAAAAAAGACAGGTGGTCCCAGTATGGAGTCTTGAAGAATACCTTTATTAGAACCCCTGTGACTGGTTTTATTAGATCAAAGGAGAGTAAAGGTGTTGTTGGAGAGGTCATTTTTGAGCTGTTGGAGGACATCATTGAAGAAGCTTGTCTCACTAATGTTATGAGATAGGAAAGTATGATCAATGGTCAACAGAGACAAAGGATTTCTGAGACTGAGACAGGTAACGACAGTACGACCAGGTGGGTGGTGAGCTAAAACTGAAGCTAATGAGGGCATTGAGGAGAAGGACGTGGATGTGGTTTCAAAGGCCTTAGACAGATCAATAAACATGTAAAGTGAGAACAGAAGTAGCAGGAGATTAGAAAGGCAATAAGGGCACAACTATTCCTAAGTAAATCCATGCTGATTTTTAGTTTTCCAAGGTGTAGAAAGGATGAGTCTGAAGACAGATGGACATATAGGGGATTTAGCACTGAGTATGGAAGTTAGATTAGTTGCCTTCCACCGTAAGAGAAAGAACTGACTCATAGATTCATAGATTCATCGATTGTTACTAGGCTAACAACCTGGGGAAGACTTTCTAAGCCCAGCCAAGTTTTCTCAAAAAAGTAATAATGTCCTATATCCAAATAGGACATTGAGAGCCAGGCATTTATAAGCTACCTCTATACATAAGGAAGATCAGTGCCAAGCCTGGTGTAAATTTCCTATTCCTCATCCAGTGGTACAGGTTGCGCTTAAACTGGGTAATTGATGAACTCAGCTTCACATTGACGGGAAGCCTGCTTCATAGGAGGGTCAGTCTCTGTGGCACATATCTGTCTCTCCAGCATGTTATGAAGTGACAGACATAATTCAGGTGCTAAACTTCGTATTTCTGGTACTCTTTGACTTAACAAATATGTAGGAGATTCATAAGTGATGAATTAGATGTGGACAAAAGATGTGGTAAACCTCCTAGGCAATGAAGGCCTTAGATATTTTGAAGAACTAAGGATAGATACCATCTCTTCTGGCAGTGCCATTATTAGATAAATAATGAAGGAATTTTTCAGTAGCAGTCTTAGAGATTAGTTTGGTAGAATGCTGAAAGGTAGAGTTCTATGCATTAATTGGACAAGAGGTGGCGATATGGGTTGGGTTGTAGGAGTTGCAGAACTAAAAATGCTTACTTAAACAATCTGGAGAGAATAGCTGTGGAAGGCACTAGCAAATGTTGGAGTCACTTATGTATTTTTTGATTTCATTCCTATGAGGTTAAAAGAATTAAGTCAAAATTATTGTGTTTTTCATATAGCAATGTATTGAAAAGAAAGTATTTAGACTGTAATTGAAGAAGCATGTTTGCTAGAAAACAGCAGGTAGATTACGGGTCAGTCATATTTTAAAAACTGAATCAGTCGATGTTGCAAGTCATTGATGATTGTGAGAAAAGGTAGTAATTTAGGCTTGTATTCCATCAGAAAATGATGGCAATCTGCTCACTGACATTAAGAGATCATCTAATTGCATACTGAATTTAGTAATGGTTAGTATGACGTGCAGGAGTGTATGATTATTAAGCAACAATCCACGAATGAGTGTGGGCAGTGCTGCATTTACCAATGGTTTCTGTGGTTTGATCACGAGGATGAAAACTGAATCATCAAACAAAGCCAACCATGGGTAAATCAGCATTACCCATACTCAGGAGTGGGTTTTTCTATTATATAATGTCTTTATTTAAGAAAGAAATTGCTTACCTTTCTTAAATAATGTCTTTGTATAACAGCACTTTAGTGTTCCTCTGCATTATTCCACCTTTTCTGATGTACTGCACATGTGTATGAGACTTCCTTTTCCACTCTTGCACTGTACATCAGTGCTGTTTTTTTTTTTTTGACAGAGATTTTATGAGGGACTCCCAAAATACAAAGAAAATCAGGAACATTTGGGTTTATTTATTTTTGCAGAATGCACCTGATTTTTCTTGTATTTTGTTTGCTGTCTTGTAAGTATATCCCGATAGATAAACCTGGCTACCCAATGTACATCAGTGATATACTTTATTGGTATATACTCAATTTACAATGGGCATGCAGGTTGGCTGTTCAATTAGCACGCAGGTTTTTGAATGACAATACCCCCTTGTTGTATAATTCGTATTATGGGATGAGTGAGATTGTTGACAACCTCTGTTGAGCTGAAGACATTAAATGAACCAATTTTAAGCCAATAAGGCTGGATGTTAGAGCAGAAGGTTAAGACTATGAGCTGTAGTTCCTGTGATACAGAGTTTGATTTCCTTAACCATCATTTGCTTACTGTGTGACCTTGAGCAAGTCATTTAACCAGAAATTACTCCCTGGTTGCCCCTGAAAAGGGATTTTGTGCCCATTGGGCCTAGTTGGTTAACACATGGTATTATTATTACTTTTTTATGTATGGCCTGCTAAATTAACACTGAAATCACTTATTATAAGAAGGATGGATTTCTTAGCCATAAAATTGTTGAGTCCTTGGATTTACCTGTTGAAGAGAATGATTGATGAGCAAATAGTGAATGATGGCCATTACAATAGTAGTGTGTTGGTTGAAGGTAAGGACAAATATTACTCAGTCTAGTGAGAAAGTATTATAGCTTAATGATGTTTGAGTAGGAAAGAACAGTCCTTACCCCTTTAGGAGCCTGATCAATTTGTATGGATGGTTTTGTAATTACGGAATTAGCGATCTGTATTTATTGACCTGGGTTTAAGACACATCTCACACATACCAGACGTATCAGTCTTATTTTGGAGTTGCCAGACTTGGATCTTGTCTAATTTGTTACATATTTGAACTACATTCAGTATGCCACAGTTGAGTAAGGAATGATTTTGTTTTATTTTTTGGGGGGGGGGATTTCAGTTGGTTCGGTTTAGAGCATGAATGTTTGCAGCAGGTCCTGGGCAGACTTCAATATCAGCACATAAGTATCAGGAGAAGAATAACAGCAGAATGAGTACATTTTAGTTTTAAGATAAAGCCAGAAATGCTAATATAAAGCTTTTTTGGCGGGGGGGGGGGTTGTTTAACTGTATTTGGAATAATAACTAAGAAGATGCATTCAATTTGCTCAGTAGTTATGGTGATTTGGAAGGAGAAAAGTAAAATGGACAGAAGCTTGAGGTGGGGGTTGTCGAGAAAGATTGAGAGTGGTTGATATAAGATTAGTTATCAAGGTGAGTGTAAATAGTGAGGACTTTGTTGAAAAGGAGGCCATAAAATTAGTATACTATTAACCCTCGGTAAATAATTGTAGGCTGCACAAGTCACATATGATGGTTAAATTAAACTATGAGTTGTTTTTATTTGAATTAACAGTTGAGGTAGTGAAAAAACCTAGTGCATGTCCTCAGGTAAGGGGGGGGTTCATATAAGGGGATAACTACGTGAAGGAAATATTTAGCTGCCCATTCTACAATAAATGCGTAACAGAGAAGAGACTGGGATCACAACAAAGGATTCATGACATTCCCAACTTATAAAATGACTGCTCTATGACATGCACCTCTCCTAACAATGATCCATCCCAAATTTGTTAGTTAAGAGTTGGGTATACTTCCAAATATTTGGAATATCATTAAGTTACATGTAAACATGTTTTAGTAACCATGCCATTAGAAAATCAGTATATGCCATTGCAGTTTAAAAAAATGGAAACAAAATACTCCTGTCTTCTTTTGCTTAGATTATCAAGCAGAAGGTGTGAGGAGTAAGATAAGCAAAAAAACAACAGGATTAGAAGAGAGAAAATGAACCAGAAGTAGCAGAGACAAAGGGCATTAATAGCAGGACAACATTAAGGTAAAGAAAGTGTTGGACAGCTAAGACCTCTGTGCAGGTATGAGCTAGCCTGGACACACAGCCCATGTTAGAGGATAAGCTCCAGGAAATAAAAAGTACATCCAAGACCTACAAGTGCCCGAGATCACTGGATAAAATGATGCTGGGTTGTTACGCAGTCGTGTCTGCGGAAAGTATCTCTGGAAGTCATTGAAATCACACGCAACGCAGAGATAAGAAGGCAATCAATAAGGTAATTCCTGTGGAAGAAGATTCAAGGGCTCCAGAGGACAGTGACATCAGAAGTACACAACTCTCTCAGATTGCAAATAGTCCAGTGTGTGTCAGTTGCAGCCTTTTCTACTAGATAACCAGTTCAGAATCTATCCTGGTAGAAATACTTACAAAACTAGTGAGCAGAGCTCCAGGCAGCAAGGAGGGAGCAGATGATGGATCAACAACTTTAGTTGTTCCCTTTTTTAAGGGTGGTAACAGTACCAGCCCATGGAACTGTATGTCAGTTAGCATGACATCAAGCAAGGAAGGTGACAGACAGGATCCTGATGAAGAGGCTTGAAGCCTTTGTAAGAGACAGCTGCAGGAATAGCAACATGGATTCATTGTCAATAATAGTCGCTAGTCTAATCACGTGCACGGGATACAGCAGAGCTGGATGAGAGGAGTTCCAGTGGATATGATGTAGATGGACTTCAGTAAGGGCTTTGACTTTGTATCACATCAAAGATTACTCCTCTCAAAGGGCAAGAACTAAGACAAAAACATATGAATTTGGTGGAAGAATGCCTGTGAAGAGGAGCTCTAAGGGTGATGGTTAGGAACAAGCTGTCAAGGCTAGGGGAGTGATCATTGTGCTCACTTTCAGAATACTTACTGTTCAATATGTTCATCTCAGATATACCAAAGGGGTGGCTAACAGACCGAACCTATTTGTAGATGACAAAAGAAATAGGGGCCACAGTCCTAGCCATGAAAAGACCTAATTAGGAACCCACAAGTGATGCTTAAGTAGAAAGAGGGGTAGCTACTGAAATTAAATGAAGATAAGTGCAGGGTTCCACATTTTGGTCACCACAACCCAAATGCCAAATGCAAGTTAGAAGATGCTAAACTCGGAGAGGCAGTGACTGAAAAGGACATTTCTATGATCATCACACCAGCCTGAGCCATTCTACTACAACTATATCTCTCACAAGGAACATAAAACTTTGGAGTGTCTTCTGTATGGTGTAGATTACAGGAAGTGAGATTATGTACTCCCACTTGCTCAAATGCTGGAAAGACAATAGCTGGAGTAACGTGTGCACCTGTGGAGACCCTATAAGAAAAAAGTTAAAAAATGATGTGGAGCAACTGGAAAGCACCCAGAAAAAGCTCATGAGGGTCATCAGAAGAATGAAGGGAAAGAACTGCAACCAACACTTTGAACTGCTAAATTTGTATCTTCAGCTTCCAGGAAGCAACAAAAGAAGGTATGATACAGGTGCACAGGAAATCACATGGCAAAACTGAAATAAGGCATATAAACAAATAAGTTCAGAGGAAATAATTTCAGCTGGAGGCTAGTCATTTTAACATAAACCCGAAAAAGCATTTTTCACATGACTCTGGAGGGTGGCCACGGTGGTGCAGCGGTTAGCGTTGTCACCTCACAGCAAGAGGTTCCCAGTTCGATTCTCGGCTGGGGTGCCTTCTGTGCGGAGTCTGCATGT
The DNA here is from genome assembly GCF_019279795.1 of Protopterus annectens. Taxonomy (NCBI): domain Eukaryota; kingdom Metazoa; phylum Chordata; order Ceratodontiformes; family Protopteridae; genus Protopterus; species Protopterus annectens. The sequence continues at coordinate 817,500,879 of NC_056751.1, read as the reverse complement.
CCTCCCTGTGGTTGCATGGGTTTCCTCCAGGTGCTCCGGTTTCCTCTCACATCCCAAAGACATGCTGTAGGTGGATTGGACACTCTAAATTGGTCCTAGGTGTTAGTGCGTGCACGTGTGTGCCTTCTGTGAAAGGTTTGGTGCCAGGCTGGCAACTCAACACTGTAAAAATCCACTGCCAGTCATGAGCGGGCAGGTGATCTGCTGTGGCGACCCCTAACCGGGAAAAGCCGAAAGAAGAAGAAGAAGGAGAAGAGCTTTTGACTCTGGAAATGAGCTGGTTAATTGGATAGTAGGTTATGCATCTTTCAGGATCCTCAAGACAGCATTGGACAGCAAGAAGGGAATGGCATGTTAAGTCCAAAAGAAACAACACCTAAATAAATACTAGACTTACCTAGGCAGATTAGACAAACAGTCGGCCACCATTTGTCCATCACATTATGAAATGTAAAAATGTATTCTAAGACGTAATAAACTGGGTAGACAAATTAAGACCTTCTGACATCACATTATATAATAGAAAGCAGTATTTAAAAGGTAGTCATTTCAATTGTGGAGACTCGTGATGCTTAGTCCCAGAATGTCGAGACTGAAAGACTAAAAATCTAGACTTACAAATATCAAACCTGAAATTGTCATTTCTCAGAATATTCCCTTTTCTCCAAGGTGTGGCAATCAAAGAGTTAGTATATATAAGTTTGTGATGTGTGGAGGCTTTTCCCATCCAAAAAATATGTTTAAAGGAGGAAAATTATGTTTGATATTCATTCTTTTCCTGTATTTTTAGTCTTTTTGGTGACATTTTGAGTCTCAGCATTGCAGGACACAATGAAATAGGAAGCCATTTCAAAACCACGTTTAATGCCCACCTTTAAACAAAAAGACATAGAATGTAGTTTATTGAAATATTGAGTGTGTCAGTTAAACACAGTATTAATTGTAAAGTTTTACAAATGAGGATTATTTTTCCTTCATAATCTTCTGCATTCTTTTCCATTGTTCCAAGCCTGTTTAAGATCACAGCATATTAAATAAAACATTTTGTTTTTGTTTTTCTCCATGTTTCAGTTGCAAGATTTGGCAGAACTTCAAACCTTTGATAGAATGCAGACACCCCCCTCGAACTGGCCCCAAGACAGACTGGGAAGGAAGAGGCATTCCTAGCTGTTAGTAAATATTTATGCCTTAGAGCAACAATTATATAGCAGCATTCTTGCACAAAAATGATACTAGCTAGGAGAAAATTTGGTACGGACTCAATGGAGAGACAGGAATCTCTCAAGCCAGGCCAGACACCTGAGTTTCCTTCAGGGAACTTTTGAATGTAAAGAAATAGATGTTTGGGACAGAATAATAGCAGTAAATCCCCTCCTCAATATGACATTGCCCTAGAGTTAAAATGCAGATTTAGTTATAAAAGAAGGCAATGTAAGGAACTGCATAAATGACATATTTTCTTGTAAAAGAATGCTGAAATGTGACTATAAAAATTAAGGGAAGCTTTTTGGCCATGTCACATTATTCAACATTACTCTAACTTGTTTGTTACTATTCTATAGTTATTACAGAAGCACATAATGAGGCCAAGTTTCAAAACTGCATGTCTGTACAATAAATCAAGCAAATGATTTCAGACAATTTTATAGGTTAAACTGGGAAATATTGGGACTAATTTCTTACCTATCACAAAGTACTCCTTTCAACATCCAAAGATTAATGTGCAAATACAACACATATTATATGTAGTTGAAGACTGAGGGCTGGCTACATACAGTTAATAGTTAAAATGAATAATTTTGAAAAAATGCCTTTTTACTCATATTTTAGCAGATACAGATGCTGTGGAATTTAATGAATGTGTTCATAAATACATACTATTTTCTGTTATTCTCTCCGTCCTTTTTTGGCCCACTCCATATCGTTCCTTGCTACTGAGCTCTGACTTCAGCCCTCATAGACCAATTTATTTTCCAACCGGAGGGGTCAGCAAACTGCTACCATAAACTTCAAAAGCTCACTATAGCAGACTCACCTTGTTATACAGCTGTACCTTCATTCCAGGGCTAGAAACAGGGACAGGGCAGCCTATGTATGTTGCTAATGAGGGCTGGTGTTTTTTGGGATATGTAGATAAGTTGAAGTTTTAACTGGGACAGGGCACAGTACAATGTCAGATACATCAATACAACTCCTAGACACCTTCCAATCTCTCCTTCCTTGTTATTGAGAAATGTAGCCGGTCTTTCTGTAGGAATTGTTTAGCATCAGGAAGCACCCATTTATAAGCAATAACCTCAAACCTTCCCAGGATGAGTAAGCTGAAATCTGCACATTTCCTACCTAATGTCTCCATTACTCATTAACTGATCTGGGTAATTTGGATTTTTTTCAGGCTCCCCATCTCTCTAAGTTCATAGGTTCATAGGTTCATACTAGGCTATCTGCCCTAGGGCATTTATAAGCCTAGCCAGAATGTGTTTGGCTTTCGCCACCCATTTTAAATTAATTTTGCTATGCCCTTTTTCGAGGTTAGTATACAGTGCCTCTGTCTAACAGTGACACAGAAGTGATACCCGGGGTAAACGTACAATCCCCCATCCACTCATCAAGATTCCTCTTGAAGAGAGTCAATGAGGGACTCTGCCTAACCTGGACTGGGATTTTATTCCAGAGTGAAGGGAGCCTCTGGGTTATGAATCTGTCCCTCCAGCATGTCCTATTTATTTCAGTGCTGAGGTTCAAGTCTCTCGAGCGTGTAGCTCGATAGGATTTGGATTTTCTGAGGTGCAGCATGTCCATTAATTCCGGGTTGGACATGGCTTTATACGTCAGGCACAGATCGCCTCTGAACAGGCGGTATGCCACTGAGTAGAGCTGGAGTTTCTTTAACCAAGCAGCATATGGCATCTGTTTGAGCCCTTTGATCCTCTTGGTGAGGTACTTTTGGGGTCTTTCCAGTTGCTGCAGATGTCTGGTAAGGTACATCCCAAAAGGGGCATTGTACTCAATTATGGGCCTGATGAGGGATGAGTAAAGAGGCACGATGACCTCCCCTGATCTAGATGTGAATCCCTTCATGATTAGGTGGGCTATATAAAATGTTTTTCTAACCACTTTGGCCACGTGGTTGTCAAATGAGAGATTGCTATCAACTTGGGTCCCCAGGTCCCTAATTACTTCTTCTGTACTTAATGGATTACCACCTATGTGGTAATTTGTGGGCACTTTGTTTTTGCTAAAGGGGATGACTATACACTTTTTGGCGTTTAGCTTGAGGCCATGGCTCTGGCACCAGTTGTCTGATTCTATGAGGCCCCTTTGGAGGATGCTTGTGTCGGCTGGAGAGTCGATTATGGCACCCAGTTTGCAGTCATCTGCGAACTTGGTCAGCCACAGTCCTTCCGTGTTGGCATGAAAGGAGACTAAATGAGCAAAATGAATGTAACAAGGGCAAAAAGGGCACATTAAGAGTAAATAAAGCAAGGCGACTGCATGTTTTTTGGCAAAGTGCTATGGTTTGGCATAACTACGACTTCATATTGTATCAAGGGCATAACTAGAGTTATTCAAAGTATCTCAAAGTGTGTAAAAGTGCTTACAGACTGTGCTTATTACTGTGCATGTATTCTGAAGAGTTATTTGTGTGCAAAGTGCAACTATTTTGTGAAATACAGTCAAAGTATAGCCATTTTGAAAACTTTCTTGTTCTGGGTGTGTGTGTATGTGCAAAGTGCTGCCATTACAGAGTGTTCCTTGCACTGTAAAGACTTGACTAGCAAGATACCACAATTTGGGGGAATTTCAGTGTGCTGTGTACAGTTTAATTGTAAAGTGCAATTACTTAGAAATGTTTCTGACTCTGAACTTCTCTTGCCCAGTTCATTCATATTGTGCAGTTATTTGAAATGTTTCTTAAACTGATGAGGTGATTTCTTGCAGTACAGTAATTTCAAGAGTGTTACAGTGCTCGAGAGACTTATTTCACAAAGTTCGGTTATACAGGGGCTTGTTGTGCTATTGGGCAAAGTTACAAATACTGGCATACATTTCTAGCATATGTGTATGTGTATGTGTTCATGCTTATTTGCAAAACTCTTCACTGGCATGTGTTAATATGGCAGATGGATTTCGAAAGCCCTTACCACTTGTATTTGACCGAAAACTCCAAGGTTCCAAGTCAAAAAGAAGTCTGCACTCGCGTAAAACCTGAACGCAATTTTATTATTGAGTTTATACAATCAAGTACAACAGCGTTTTCACTACTCTATGTAGGTAGCTTCCTCAGAGGTTAAAAACGTGCGAAATCCGCGCTCTTTAAATACTACTAAAAGTAATAGATTAAGCACTCACATCACATGTTTCTTAAAGGCACACTCTCCCTCCTAACAGAGTGCTTTAATACAACTAGTAAATAGCAACTAATCTAATATTAGCGAACGGCCACTTCAAAAACCTAAAAACATGTCACACAAGATACTTGCTACATGTACATCCTAATATGAAAATAAAAATTAATTACATATAATATACATATAAAAAAATGCACAAGCATATGATCGCTTGTACATATCAAGGCTAGATAGAAAATTCCTACACATAGATTATAATAAATTATGTGCACCAGACAGCGCAGTAACTGCCTACAGGCAGTGTGACAAATTGCTTACTGCCGTAAAAATGTTTGATAACCTGAGAAAAGCTATTCTAATTACTGTTACCCTAAAGGACTGCAAACAGTAAACAGGCAGTCTAAACAGTAGGCGAACAGCCATTTCTTGATGAAGTACACTAATAGTACATAGGCATGACAAATAGGAAAATTCCTTTATAAACTACAAACAGTAGGCAAATTTAAGATGTAATTAGCCCAATAAAATAGTTAGAAGCAAAAACAACCGTTTTTTGTACATGTCAAAGCTAAGTAAAAAATTCCTACACATAGATATAATTAATTATGTGCACCAGACAGCCCAAAAACTGCCTACAGGCAGTGTGACAAATTGCATACTGCCATACAAATTTTTGATAACCTAAGAACAACTATTCTAATTACTGTTACCCTAAAAAAGTGCAAACAGTGAACAGGCAGTCTAAGCAATAGGCAAACCGCCATTTCTTAACAAAGTACACTAGTAGAACATAGGCATGGCAAATAGGATAATTCCTTTATAAACTGCAAACAGTAGGCAAATTTAACATGTAATTAGCCCAGTAAAATAGTTAAAAGCAAAAACAACCATTTTTTGTGTAAACTCATCTCAAGTATGATTTTAACTTCAAGAAGGGAGCTATGTTGCAACTTTCATTTAAACCTGGTGCATTAAAAGCATCCAGTTTAAGTTGCCAAAGGAGCTCTCGAGTTTCCAGTACAATGGATGTGGGACCCCCTCTGGCAGGAGTTGCCTACTGTTTAGACTGCCTGTTTACTGTTTGCACTCCTTTAGGGTAACAGTAATTAGAATAGCTTTTCTCAGGTATTCAAACATTTTTACGGCAGTAAGCAATTTGTCACACTGCCTGTAGGCAGTTACTGCGCTGTCTGGTGCACATAATTTATTATAATCTATGTGTAGGAATTTTCTATCTAGCTTTGATATGTACAAGCGATCATATGCTTGTGCATTTTTTTATATGTATACTATATGTAATTAATTTTTATTTTCATATTAGGATGTACATGTAGCAAGTATCTTGTGTGACATGTTTTTAGGTTTTTGAAGTGGCCGTTCGCTAATATTAGATTAGTTGCTATTTACTAGTTGTATTAAAGCACTCTGTTAGGAGGGAGAGTGTGCCTTTAAGAAACATGTGATGTGAGTGCTTAATCTATTACTTTTAGTAGTATTTAAAGAGCGCGGATTTCGCGCGTTTTTAACCTCTGAGGAAGCTACCTACATAGAGTAGCGAAAACGCTGTTGTACTTGATTGTATAAACTCAATAATAAAATTGCGTTCAGGTTTTACGCAAGTGCAGACTTCTTTTTGACTTGGAACCTTGGAGTTTTCGTTTGTGTGTGGATTTACCAAGTTTGTACTTGTATTTGACCAGAATATTGCAGAGAAAGAGAATATTTGAAAAAGAGTACAATATTTTTATGCAAGCAACTTATTCAGGTGAAGAAGCACACACCAGGACATTCATTTTGCTAAATCTAGCTGGGCCAGAGACCATTGAAAGAGAGCATTCATTTGTGCATGCACCAGCAGTAGATGAAGGAGAAGGTGAAAACTGTAATATTGCTGCACAGGCTGAATCAAAGGAAGACCCTGAGTATTTGAAGCACAAATTCAGAGAAATGTGTAACCCCCAGACAAATATAATATTAGAGAGGCATTTGTTTTACATGAGAGATCAGAATCCAGAGGTAACTTTTGCAGCTTATATAACTGACCTGAGAAACAAAGCCAAAATATGTCAGTTTGTTGACTGAAAAGATGAGTTAATAAAATACAGGCTTGTGTGTGATATTAATAGTACTGCTGTGAGAAAGATATTGCTTTGTGATAGTGATGTAACATTGAGTAAAACAATAGTGATTTGTCAAATCCATTAAGTTATAGAAAAACACACAAGTATGCTTGGAAGTGACAAGGGCATGGTTTCAGTAGACTCCAGAGCAAATGTAGATAGCATGCAATACTTGGCAAACAGAAGTAGGCCTAAGCACATGGCAGCCACACTGTTGGTTCAGCAGTGAAACCACATAGTTTTCCAGCAAGTTCTAAGACCAGTTCAGTTAAAGGAGCATGCTCAGTGCAGTACAAATGTAAATTAGCAAAACCCAAGTCCAGCTTTATTGTTAACTGACACAATTGTGGTGCCAGTCATGAGTCTAAAAGAGAGAAGGCTTAGCATTTGGTCAGCAATGTCACAAGTGTAAAAAATGTTACCATTTTTAAAAGTTTTTCAAATCAAGCAAACTCCACACAGTTGTAAAGACGGGTCACACAAAAAAGCAAATTGATCAAGTAGAGTTGCAGCAGTCCACTTTTTATGTAAATGGTGTGTCAGCGATTGGTGAAAGAGCTAATGCAGTGAATTTATTGGCAAAGAGCGAAGTGTTTTGTACAGTCCAGATCAATGGTAAATCCACAGAGCTTAAAGCAGACACTGGTTCAAAGTGTAATGTTATATCAGCAGACACATTTGCTAAAATGAGAAGTAATGAACAACTCAATGTGACCAGTAATGTGAAACTTGTTGCTTATGGAGGTGAAGTAATTCAAACAGAAGGCTCAGTGATGCTTTCATGTTATTTGGCTAACAACTGTCACAGCTTGTTATGCTATGTGGTCCAAAAACCAGTACAGTTATTATTGGGTCTCAAAGACAGTTTGAGAATGAATCTACTCTCTTTTACCAAAGAAGTTCGTCACATAAGTGCATATCCTAGTTCAAATTTTTCTGAAGCCATTTTCTCAAAGTATGCTGATGTTTTCGATGGGAAGTTGGGCAATCTTCCAGTTGTGTACTCCATGAAGTTAGACCCAGAGGTCACTCCAGTAGTCAGACCAGCAAGAAGAGTTCCAATAGTTATGCAGGATAAAGTTAAGGCTCAGTTGGATAAAATGGAACAGCAAGGTGTAATGACAGAACCAACTGAATGAGTGTCATCTATGGTAGCAGCTCACAAAAAAGGTCCCAGATGAAATCAGAGTATGTATTGACCCAAGAGATTTGAACAAAGCATTGAAGAGACTGCATCATCTAATGCATACAGTCAAAGAGGTCGCAGCTCTAATACCGAATGCTACTGTTTTTTCTGTCTTGGATGTAAAAGGTTCATTTTGACAAGTGATGCTTGATCGCAAATCCTCATTACTAACCACTTTTGGTACCCCGTTTGGCAGATGCAGATTCCTAAGGATGCCATTTGGAAGAAATTCTGCACGTGAAGTCTTCCAGCATGCAATGGAGCAATTTTTTATGGGTTATCCTTGTGCCATAATAGTAGATGATTTATTGGCTGGATGCAATGGTGAAGTGACAGAACTCTAAACTTAGTTCTAGATAGAGCACATGAAGTAAACTTGAAGCTCAGTTCTCTAAAGTGCAAATTCAGACTACCAGAAGTTACATATGTAGGTAATTTATTAACCGGTACTGGCTTGAGACCAGACTCCACCAAGCAAGCAGCTATTCTTGAGATTTCAGCACCAGATAATATTCAAGCTCTACAGCATTTCCTAGGCATGGTCAACTATTTAGGCAAGTTTGTACCAGACTTCAGTGAGTTGACAGCACCTTTAAGAGAGCTGACATGCAAAAATGTTACATGGTCTTGGTTAGAACAGCACTAGAAGGCATTTAAAGTCCTTAAGCAGAAAATTGCCACCCACACCTACATTAAGATACTATGATGTAAATAAGCCAGTCACTCTTTTGTGCGATGCTTCAAAATTTGATCTTTGTGCAGTTATTCTTCAAGAGGGCCAGTAGTCTATGCATCTAGAACACTTAGCCAAATTGAAATGCAAAATGCTCAAATTGAGAAAGAATTTTTGGCAATAGTATTTGCATGTTCAATGTTTATCTATGGTCAAGCTATTCAGATTGATACTGACCGCCAACTTCTAGTTACTATTCTAAATAAGCCTATGCATTCATCTCCAGCAAGATTACAAAGAATGATGCTCAAACAGCAAATGTACAACTTCAGAATGGTCTATACGAAAGATAAGCTACTTTATCTAGCTGATACCTTATCCAGATCACCCAGAAATACAATGAAACAGCTTGGCACGGAGAATTTTGACTTTGATGTAATGGCAGTGCATAATTTCTCTATCACTAGACTTGATGAATTGAGAGATCATACAAAGACTGATCCAATTTTGCAAAAGCTCAATCACTACATTAATGTTGGATGGCCATCAAAGCAATCTAGTGTACCACCTGAAGTGCAAACCTATTTTCCTTACAGAGATGAAATGTTGATAGAAGATGGCATTATTTTCAAAGGTCCTAAAATTGTTCCTTCATTCTTACAACAAGAATATATCCACATTTTGCATCATGGTCACCCAGGTTCTGCATCCACTAAGAGAAGAGTGAGATAACTAGTATTTTGGCCTTCATTACCGAAAGACATTGATAAAGTACTTTCTTCTTGTTCAGTGTGTAAAATACTAGATCACATTTGCAAAGAGAACCACTTTAGCTAAGTCAAGTCCCTGAGCTACCTTGGGCAACAGTAGCCAGTGATATCTTCTAGTGGGACAATCAACACTACTTATTATTGGTAGATTCTTATTTGAATTGGTTTGAGATTGACTTACTACCTAATGTAACATCCATTACTATTATTACTAAGTTGAAACATCATTTCACAGTCCATGGTAGTCCGCACAAAGTTGTTTCTGACAATGGTACTCAATTTACTAGTCAGTTGTTTCAGAAATTTACAAGAGAATGGGACTTTGTACATGTTACTAGCAGTCCTGATTATCCACAGTCAAAGGGGCTAGCAGAACATGCAGGGCAGAGTGCAAAGCAATTACTTGAAAGGTCAAAGAGTGGCAATACTGATGTCTTTTTGAATTTACTTAATCTCAAAAACATACCCAGTGATGATATACTTGCCTCACCTGCTCAAAGACTTTTATCCAGGAAAACCAGAACAATGCTACCTATTAGTTCCAGTTTATTGAAGCCCAAAGCTAAGAACAACAGAATCATCAAATCTCAATTATTCAAGAAGCATTCTATCCAGAAGTCCACTTATGATAAATTCTGCAGATTTCTTCATCCGTTGTGGGAAGGAGTGACAGTGAGGATGCAAATGGTGAAAGGTTTCAATCGGATTGGTCAAGTTATAGGTATATGTACTGAGCCGAGATCCTACCTTGTAGAATTTGTGGGTGTGGAGTACAGGATAAATCACAGACATCTTCTTCCTGTACCAGAATCATCATTGCAGCATTGTTCCTGTGATACAGACTCTAGATCTCAGAGCAAACCAAACATTGTTACCATCCCAGAGTGTGTTTCAACCTCTACTTCCATTCCTGAGGATGTTTCAAATACTCCCAAGGTTGAACATTCTGTAGAGACAGCACCAGTTGCTAAACCTAATTCCCGGTTTATGTCACATGATATGGTCGAATTTCCAGGCCCAGTGTGAAATACACAGCAAGATGGACATAACTGTATATATGTACCTAGTCCTGTATAATTGCATGACAAAGAACTACTTGTATTAGCTGCATGCCAAATAGATTCATAACATTGCATGATCTGTTTCTCAAAAAGGGAGGATGTAGATCAGAGTGCATGTGCTGTATCTTTGAGAAGCATAACAAAGACTGAACATGCACATATAAATACCGGGCACGTGTTACACCCAGTGCCATTTTGAGGGTGCAGCCGAGAGTGAGCATGTATGATTGCAGTAGTTAGTTTGCATAAGTTACTTAAGTTAAAGTCAGAAAACTTGTATGGTGATGTGTTTGTACATAATAACACTGCTTGAACAGAACCACGAAGACTCTTCTATTGTGTCCAACGTGGGAGAGCAGCAGTATGTACAACCCTCACCACACTTGCTATAAGGATCTTCCAGAGAAAGAAAGGAAACACATTGGGGATCTCATAGGCTTCTGTCTCAAGGATCCTGCAGCAGTTCCTGGATGTACACTTGCATGTGTGGATCAGTATATCTATTTCCTAATGTCACTTCAGTACTAAACCAGGACTATGAATGACTTTTAAGGACTGGTACATTTTCCTGAGGTGCTCTGTGTGATAGATTGCACCCATGTTGCAATTAGGGCTCCTTCTGGTCTACATAGGGAGTACCACAATAGGAAGGGCTACCATTCCATGGGGCACATCACCAACATCTCTGCCCAGCATCATGGCAGTGCACATGATTCCAGTATCTGACACACTGTCTCACTCTACCACCTCTTCCTACATGATAGGATGCCCGATGGTCATCATATTGACAAGAAAATATCTTTATATTGTATTTAAGTAGTTAATCATCTTAAAATGTTTTGCTGAATACTAAACTTCTTTGTTGTTTTGTTCACCCCCTCCCACACACACACACACACACACACATACACACACACACACACACACACACACACACACACACACACACACACACACACACACACACACACACACACACACACACACTTTTCTTTCAATTTCTCTCACTCTTTTTTTCAGATCATGCAGGATAACCACTGGAGCCATGGCTCATGACACCAATGAGAAATCCAAGTGGAGTTGCAGAGGTGACATATAATACATCCCTATTCCAGACCTGTATTGTCATTGAGAGAGTCTATGGCCTTCTGAAGAGCCATTTTAGGTGCCTGGATGATTCTGGGGGTCCCTTTCAGTATGAGCCAGCTAGTGCATGCAGAATGTTTATGATCATGCACCGGTCTGAGGGTGACGTGACCCATGTTCTCACCGCAGCTCCCAATTCCAGTCATTAATGATGACCAACCTACAGCAGTAGTAAGAGATTCCTTGTGGCAGGCTCATGCATGGCATGCGGCTGCGCAGGTAAAGAGGTGGCATCTAGTCCACAACAATGGAACACAACATTCAGGTTAGTGTTTCCTTTATTGTGAAACACACAGAGTATAATTGATGCATGCAGTGATGTCTTTGGGCATGGTCTTTTGTCAATGTTCATCTAACATTCTCTCTCGTCTTAAAATATATATGTATATTTTAATATCTTTTAGAAACTTACTCATATTGCTGTTCCTTAAGACATGCCTGAGTGCTCACTGACTCCTGTTCAGTGATGTTGTAAGGCATCATATAAAAAATAACTCACAGTTTTGTCTACTTTGATGAATAAGTTCTGGTTTACTGATTACTTAAGTGCATAAAAGTAATGAATATTGTTAGCTGTGAAATACTTCATGAGTTAATGCTCTGCAAATTTAATGAAAACTAAATTATACTGCTTTTTTATATTATGCCATCTCTTCAATTATTCTGTTGTACTACATATCAGATTCATTTTAGACTGTCATACACAATAACGTTTGATTTCAGAAACATTAAAAAAAAAATATCATACCTTGTGCAGTAGGAAGAGTGAAGTGGCAGAAGATTATATTTATTAAGCAGGATACTCATTTTAATCTGTCATTCACTTATTAGATGTTTCTCCTGAACATTTTTATGCAGTACTACTTTTAAGCTGTGGGTACTTGCCACCTGTAAGAATGGTAGTCCATGTAGCATTGACTTTTCTCTAACTTTCATTGATGGTGTACAAGCAACGTTTACAGGGATGAAATGCAAACATTTGCAAACTTGGTCCCCCAAATCCACCCTCATTCCAGTTAAACATACAGCTATATCTGTGAATCTGATTCACAGAAATTCAAGATCAAATGACTCCTACAGCTCTCATATAGAAAGGCTAGGTGATGATGCACGTTATTTAGAAGAGGGGCTATCATGAGAACTCTAAGGTGAGTTGGTCGGATGTCATGACCTACTTGATGCAGCTGATCCTGCTGACACTGATCTAACAGTACTGCATGACCCTGATCGTGACTCGAATGCAAGATGAATGCAGACATGGCTTTTGTGAAATATGTTGTGCTAGTTCACGTTGAGTACTTACATTACTTTTCTGAGAAGCAAGGGTATTATCATGTGATCTTTCCCTTGTGTTCAGACAGTACCCCTTCCTCTGCCCCATGCAAGACCATCTTCAGCTTGACTCTACTATGTGCTAACTACTGCACAATTGCAGGTGGCCACAGATGCTTGGTGTCCCACCATACAAAGCATCAGTGTGATCATTGAATTGTCCTTGCTGTGCACCATTTCTAGGTAGTGAAGGAACTCATCACACATACCCTAGAAGACTCTGACCATTTCCAGCTGACTCTCTGTGGTACTAGTCTGGGCAATAACAATGTAACAGCACATTTCCTGTTGGGTAGCCAATGCTTTATGTGTTTCCTTGGGTAACTGAAATAAATTTCTGTGCCTGTCTCCCCCTTTTTAAAGTGTGCTTGTGGACACTGTTGACTCTGAAAGCTTGTCCTCATTTTCAAGGTGTTCCTCTGGGTTTGAAAATAATGGTGTAGAGGTGCAGGGGTGTTCCTCTGGGTTTGGAGATATTGGTGTAGAGGAGCAGGGATGTTCCTCTGGGTTTGGAGATATTGGTGTAGAGGAGCAGGGATGTTCCTCTGGGTTTGGAGATACTGGTGTAGAAGTGCAGAGGTGTTCCTCTGGGTTTGGAGATATTGGTGTAGAGGTGCAGGGGTGTTCCTCTGGGTTTGGAGATATTGGTGTAGAGGTGCAGGGTAGTTCCTCTGGATTTGGATATATTGATGCAGAGGTGCAGGGGTTTCCTTCTGGATTTGGAGATACTGGTGTAAAGGTGCAGGGGTATCTCCCTAGGATTGTAGATACTAGTGTAGAGGCGCAGGGGTGCTTCTCTGGATTTGGAGATAGTGGTGTAGAGATGCAGGGATGTTCCTCTGGGTTTGTAGATACTGGTGTAGAGGTGAAGGGGTGTTCCTCTGGGTTTAGAGATACTGTATTTGAGGTGCAGGGGTGTCTCCCTCGGTTTGTAGATATTGATGTAGAGATGCAGGGGTAATCCTCTGGATTTGAGATACTGGCATAGAGGTGCAGAGGTGTTTCTCTGTGTTTGAGATATGGGTGTAGAGGTGCAGGAATGTTCCTCTGGGTTTGCAGATACTGGTGTAGAGGTGAAGGAGTGTTCCTCTGGGTTTAGAGATACTGTATTTGAGGTGCAGGGGTATCACCCTGGGTTTGGAGATACTGGTGTACATGTATAGGGGTTTTCTTCTGGGTTTGGAGATACTGGTGTAGAGGTGCAGGGGTGTTACTTTTTGTTTGGAGATACTGATGTAGAGGTGCAGGTGTGTCCCTCTTGGTTTGTAGGTACTGGTGTAGATGTGCAGGGTCATTCCTCTGGGTCTGGAGATACTGCTGTGGAGGTGTAGGGGTGTTTCTCTGGGTTTGGAGATACTGGTGTAGAGGTGCTGGGGTGTCCCCCTGGGCTTGGGGGATACTGGTGTAAAGGTGCAGGTGTGTTCCTCTGGGTTGGAGATACTGTTGTAGAGATGCAAGTGTGTTCCCCTGGGTTTGTAGATGCTGGTGTGGGGATGCAGGGATGTCCCCCTGGGTTTTGAGATACTGGTGTAGAGGTGCAGGGGTGCTCCTCTGGGTTTGGAGATACTGGTGTTGAGGTGCAGAGGTGTCCCCCTGGGTTTGGAAATACTGTTGTAGAGGTGCAGGGGTGTTCCTCTGGGTATGGAGGTAGTGGTCTTGAGGCACAGGGATGTTCTGCTGGGTTTGGAGTTACTGGTATAGAGGTGCAGGGATGTTCCTCTGGGTTTAGAGGTACTGGTGTAGAAGTACAGGGGTGTTCCTATGTGTTTGGAGTTGCTGGTGTAGGGGTGCAGTGGTTTTCCTTTGGTTTTGGAGATACCAGCATAGAGATGCAGGGGAGCTCTCCTGCGTTTAGAGATATTGGTGTAGAGGTGCAGGGGTGTACTTCTGGGTTTGTAGATACTGGTATAGAGGTGCAGGGGTGTTCTTCTTGTTTTGGTGATACTGGTGTAGAAGTGCAGGGGTGCTCCTCTGTGTTTGGAGGTACTGGTGTAGAAGTGCCTGGTATTATTCTGTGTTTGAAGGTGCTGGTGCAGAGGTGCAGCGGTGTTTCTCTGGGTTTGGAGGTACTGGTGTAGAGGTGTAGGGGTGTTCCTCTGGGTTTGGAAGTACTGATGTAGCTGTGCAGGGGTGTTCTTCTGGGTTTGGAGATACTGATGTAGGGGTGTTGAGGTGTTCCTCTAGGTTTGGAGATACTGGTGTAGAGGTGCAGGGGTGTTCTTCTGGGTATGGTGATACTGGTGTGGAGGTGCAGGGTGTTACTCTGAGTTTGGAGATACTGCTGTAGAAGTGCATGGATGTGATTCTGTGTTTGGAGGTGCTGGTGCAGAGGTGCAGGAGTGTTTCTTTTGTATAAGCATGTGTGACATGTCAGCTTGTTCTTTACTTTGTGATGCACTATCACTTTCTGCAGAGTTTCTACCATGTGAGAGATCCTGCCATTAAACTTTGGGACTGCCTGTCACTTTCCTTAGGCTGCCTCATAAATATAACTATATTATCAGCAGCAGTAGCAACTGCCTCACTTCTACTGATATCATCCAAGTTTATTGGTATACTTGTACTGTTTGCTTGTGATGATGACCCTGTACAAAAATGATTTGAAAGCATTAATAATAATGGAATAGCATGCAGTACTGCATGCTTACAAGGAGAGAGTGTGACACTTAGCATGTGCTTTACCTTCCTTTACATTATGTGCTAATGTGCAATGTTCACCAAACAATAATTAATTCTGACGTGTTTAATGAGACATTCCTTGTCAGCATTCACTTTTCTATATCAATATGTGTTACTGATTTTAAATCAACCTTCATCAGCATGAGTGTCGCTGCTTCTGCTACTGCAGACATTGCTAATATCCAACAGTGTCCACACCACCTCTAATCATTCCTTTTCCACCATCTTCTATTTCATAATTATCCCCATGGATGGATGGAAGGTATTCCTCATCTGATGTTAAATGAGGACACAATTTTATTCATGAATGAAGTTGTTCTTTCTCTTTGCTTTGATCCCTTATTTTCCATAATTACTACACAGAGGAAAATGTCCACAATCTGAAAGTGTGATAATACTGTTTTGATGCAATCAGTTTTTAAAGTGCAAACCACTGGCTAAGTCTTTCTGCCATCCACATTAAATAAAAATGTTACTTAACACAAACCATACAGTTATGTAGAGAAATTGTAAATATAACCATGCAAAATTGCAATATATTACTTATAGTTCATTCAGTTAATGAATGCAATCACTTTTGTCAAAAAATAATCCTTGCTTTACCCTTTGCCCTTGTCATATACTTATAATACTGCCATTTTATCACTGTTACTCCAAAATCTTCACTTTATCACACACACCTGTTGATATCCTTAGCACTGAAAAGCTTCAGTAGTAAATTATACATTTATACTCATGTATGCATGTAAAGTAAATTATACCATAGTAATGATCATTTTCTGTCATCAGTAATAATTTCTACTGTTGCTGTCTTGAGATTCAACTTCCAAATCCAAGAGTCAGTCATTGCTTTCATAACATGTACATCTTGTTTGTAAATTCATTAAATATGACCCTTAACTCATTAATGAAATGTATTTTGAAGTGTTCTTATTAAATTATAATATATTTAAATGTTTCCTTGCTTTAATAATGCTGCAGTATCCTAATGCATTTGCCAGTTATCTCGGCTATCGGCAACTTAATATGATGATGCTCAACTTTGTGTCATAAATTCAGGGTCATTCACGTGTTATATGAAAATTAGGCTAATTTACATTCATCTCAGCGGATCATAGTAGCAAGCAAATGTGTCCTGAGATGTACTGGTGAACTTCTAGGTTTTCACTAATCATGAACGCATGGCCAAAGTAATTTGAATGAGCATCAGTCTAACATGGGTGCATAGTACGCATTGCTACACAACTGTCTCAAGCTTGCCACTGGAATGGATGAATGGCCCAAGACTAAACAAAATCAGAATGTGATTAAAAAAATACAAAAAAGAGTCATCCGAATGTCAGCTTTGCAGCAATCTGAAATGTAATCACTGTCGATCCAATGTTGTGTGTTATACCCTAGCACCTCAAACAAATCATAAGTTTCTAATGCTTAAAAATGACACACATAGTGATATTTATTTCCACCCCCTCCAAAAAGGAAAACTTAAAAGAAAAATTCTGCTGTACTAAATGAGACATACTGGCATTAGGGTACAAAAAATAACCTTTAGCAAAGATCATTAGCAATAGCAGTTATTAATCATATATTTCAGTTTTAATCAAGCACCAAAGGGAAAGGTAACTGGTTTCCATTAAGAAAAAAAAAGATGTGACAAAGCAGGTTTTGGTTAAACCAAATTTGCCAGTGATATCAATAACTTTCCTAATGCCTCTTCTAGTAAATAAGGTTTGGTTAGGGTGATGTTATACCTCACAGGGAGTGGTTTTAACTCTGATTAATACATCCCTGACCATACTTACATCACACTCCACAGGGAGTGGTTCTGACCTTGATTAATACAGCCCCTGACCATACTTACATCAGAATCCACAAGGAGTGGTTCTAACTCTGATTAATACATCCCCTGACCATACTTACTTCACACCCCAATGGGAGTGGTTCTGACCCTGATTAATACATCCCTGACCATACTTACCTCACACCCCACTGGGAGTGGTTCTGACCCTGATTAATACATCCCTGACCATACTTACATCACACTCCACAGGGAGTGGTTCTGACCCTGATTAATACATCCCCTGACCATACTTACATCACACTCCACAGGGAGACGTTCTAACCCTGATCAATACATCCCTAACCATACTTACCTCACACCCCGCAGGGAGTGATTCTGACCCTGATTAATACATCCCCTGACCATACTTACATCACACTCCACAGGGAGTGGTTCTGACCCTGGTTAATACATCCCTGACCATACTTACATCACACTCCACAGGGAGTGGTTCTGACCCTTACTAATACATCCCTGACCATACTTACATCACACTCCACAGGGAGTAGTTCTGACCCTGATTAATACATCCCATGACCATACTTACATCACACTCCACAGGGAGTGGTTCTATCCCTGATCAATACATCCCTGACCATACTTACCTCACACCCTATAGAGAGCGGTTCTGACCCTGATTAATACATCCCTAACCATTCTTACATCACACTGCACTGGAAGTAGTTCTAACCCGGATTAATACATCCCCTGACCATACTTACATCACACTCCACAGGGAGCAGTTCAGACCCTGATTAATACATCCCTGACCATACTTACATCACACTCCACAGGGAGTGGTTCTGATCCTGATTAATACATCCCAAACCATACTTACATCACACCATACTGGAAGTAGTTCTGGCCCTGATTAATACATCTCTGACCATACTTACATCACACCCCACAGGGAGTAGTTCTGACCCTGATTAATACATCCCTGACCATACTTCCATCACACCCCATTGGGAGTGGTTCTGACCCTGATTAATACATCCCAGACCATACTTACATCACACCGCACTGGAAGTACTTCTGACCCTGATTAATACATCCCTAACCATACTTACATCACACCCCACTGGGAATGGTTCTGACCCTGATTAACACATCCCTGACCATACTTACATCACACTGCACTGAAAGTGGTTCTGATCCTGATTAATACATCCCTGACCATACTTACATCACACCCCACAGGGAGTAGTTCTAATCCTGGAGGCATGATGTCACACTCCTAGCTCATCTGATAAGGAGACCCTGATAATGCTCCACCTTCTCAATGATTCTTAGTGGGAAAAGACTGATGAGTGCACATGTCATGCCATCTGGAAAAAAATGATATCTGGCAGGAGTTGGGTGATCACCTATCAGTCCTGACAAGTATATCCTGCTTTGGCCAGGAGTGCCATCACTGTTTTGATGACTTGTAAAAGTGCAGGCCTGACCAGCTGGCTAAGTGGGCAGACCATATAGTGGCAAGAAGGCCACAGTTCTATAGTAAATAAAAAAAATTTGTTCCTTAATGTTCACTACTTCACTGAGTCATTAAAGATTAAAATAGTTTAACAAGTTGGCATAACTACAGGTATTATCTATGAAAGTTAAGTGTACCTGAAAATATTACTTGTAATGCTATTATAAAATGCAGAGGAAATCGTGATCATGTTTGTAATCATATATGCATTATTTTTAAAAAATATGGATATGAGTAATGTGTTAACAGATTTTCATAATATATACACATGGGACATATGTTTATTAAAATAATAATCTGTATATGTAGCTCTGTAAATCATGTACTGGGTTACTAGAAGATGTATTTGTTAATGGATTTATAAATAATGAAAATAAAATACAATTACACATTAACATTTATTACTATTGCATAAAATGTTTTAATAGTTACATTACATGAAGTCAGTTTTGTGTAGGCC
Source organism: Protopterus annectens (assembly GCF_019279795.1). Taxonomy (NCBI): domain Eukaryota; kingdom Metazoa; phylum Chordata; order Ceratodontiformes; family Protopteridae; genus Protopterus; species Protopterus annectens. The sequence continues at coordinate 817,481,783 of NC_056751.1, read as the reverse complement.
ATAGAAATATAACTAAAACAGTTGTCTTACATGCACAGCATAGTATTTTGAAAACAACATTCTATGCAAATTTCATACATTTATATTTCTCTTGTGTGACATGGAATATAGGTACAGTGTTTTACAAATTCATACAACTATGCATATGTAAGAAAAAATGAAATAAGAAAACAAAAAGGAGTTAATTGCTGACAGGAATAGTTACACAAACATACACACACACACACACACACACACACACACACACACACACACACACACACACACAAACAAACACAATTGCATATAAACAGGTAAACAATAACTTTCTTCTCTCTTCTAATTACAATTCAGGAACAAATAGAATGCAATTACTAATAACAACAAAAAAAGAGTAGAAAGGCTGGATGAATCTTCCATTAAGTATAACTGAAGTCCAACAGGATTCTTTCTTGCTAGTTTGTAATATGTATAAGAAGCCTAAAAAAAAATGAAATCATTATATAAAAAAGAGAAGCATATATGTGTATAACTGCTGCACTCTTTTGACAACTGTTTTCTGTATTGGTCATTAAGAAAATATTTTTATAGCTTTGCAGATGAAAGAAATGCAATTGAAACCATTAAAGTTCAAGCTAACGTTACAAATATGAACATATAAACAGCATTACTCTGTTTTTAATTGATTACTTATAAATACAAATGGTATTTTTAGTACTGTATTGAATGTATGGTATGTACATAACTTGAGAGGTACACACTCCCTTTGATTAATTATAAGCGCTTGTTATATGAATTCACATGGAGTATGCATAAGCATTACTCATAGCATTCTTTCCATGTGCAAAAGCATTTCCCAAATGTCCACTCCCATTATATCCATAAGCATTTCCCGTCCACGAGGTTTACTTGAATAAAGATTTTACTGTAATATTTCAGTACTGGGGGTTGGAAAGGTGGCTTAATGGCTAAGGTGTTTGCCTTACAAACACAAGTTGCAGGGTTTGAGTCTCACAAGGGATAATTGGCTAGGCTTAAAATGGCTCACAAGGGCAGTTAGCTTAGTACTAAACTATGAACCTATAATAATATATGAAATTGCATGTAAACATGATGTGTGGATTTATTGTGCATTTTCTCTTTTGTGTCTCCCTATCTTTTTTATTCTCTGTTTTTTCTTATTTTTATTATGCATTTCTTTCACCTTTATTGTTTTGTTTCTCTCCCATTTATTTTACCTTTTTAAAAGATTCAAATCCCTCAAGAGCAGGCTGAGCACATACCACCCAGACTAGGGAATGATCACCCTCTACCTGTCCAGGAATGTCATTGTAGTGTTGGAGTAGAGGCACCAGTCCTGCAGATATCCCAGTATGTGATGGTCTGGCAAGCCTCACTGAAAGAAGGTTTTGGAGCTTGGTAGAGGACTTGCTGGTGGCGATAGTGAACAGGAGAATTTAGCCAACCAAAACCTTTCTTCAGCATATGAATGACATGCTCTCCCAGTTGTTACCAACCACCACATCAACACAGGCCCTAGCTATTCATATTGGGGTCCTCCACTGTAACACCATCTGACAGTGGATGTCTTTGAGGCTGAGTGGACCGTGTCTCTTGCTAGTACCTCCTCAACTGTTCTTCCCTTATACTTTCTCCTAAATCTCTTACCTATTTATATAGTACCCATCCTCTCCTATTCCTCCAGTACAAACCCTCTTGATGTTTTCCTACTGTGTTTATAGGCAAGTTGCCCTTGTATACCATTTTAAGCCTAGCCAATTTTCCCTTAGGGAATCAAACCTTGTGCCTCTTGCTTGAGATGTAAACACTTTAACCATTATGCTAAACCCCAAACCAAATTGAGGCTCAAACCTTGTACATTCTGTCTGCAAGGTAACACCTTAAGCATTATACCAATCCACAATTTTTCCCTTTGTTTGTCTCTCCTTCTCCAACCTTTCCTATCTCCCCTTTCTATTCTTTAATGAAACCATCAGGGTGACCACAAATGGATACCCTTATATAAAACATTTTAAAAACCCTTTCTTTAAAAAAATCAGTTTTAAGTGCTGCATAGTCCACAGCTTTCCTTAAACATTTTAAGAGTGACAGTGCTTAGCCACACTTGACAATGGTATTTGGAAAAAAAAGTAGAATGAACCCTCAGGCTTTGGTGATGTAATTCTCAACTTTGTAATGCTGTACTTTACGCAACTTACTCTTTTCTGAGAAATGAGTGTGTTTTCAAAAAAATACTTCACTTTTCCTTATCCATCATGACTGACTTTCACTTACCTTATTTGCATATCCATGTAACGCCATTATTTGTAAATAACTGTAAGTCATTTGTGAAGCTGAACTATGAATACCGGCCAGATACTTTACAAATGTGTGCTAAGAAAGGTGTTTTAACTTTACTGTCCTAATTGTCCCAGAATACATAATCTGGGCAGTAAGAGGTTTTGTGTATGTTAAACAAATATAATATACATTTTATTTGCTTTACACAAGTATTTTAGTTTCACTCGGGCATATTTTCAAAATAATTGTGTTTGAGGATGACCTCTGGCCTTCAGTTAATATATTGTACCTATAATATTTGCCAATATTGTCCAGCTTTAATGATATATAATATAAAATATGAACTATTTTACATTCATTTTGGCTTTTTCAGATTTTCCAAGCAATCTCATTTAACCTATTTCAGGGAACTATGACATGAAAGCAGTAGTATTTGGCACAGCCATGTCAATGAGAACGGGTATTTAAAAACATACATTAGTCTGATACAATATATGCTGGGTTTGCTGTTTGTAGATTCTGATTCTGAAAATGGGGGCTCACAGATTTCCATGCACTGCTACATATGAACCTTAACAATGCCTAGCTCATCTGAAATATTTTAAACTGTCCCGGGGATTCATGAAGCTTGCGCCAGGTACAGGCGTAGTGTTGGCGTTCCAACACCAAATATGGCCGGCGAGCGATCCAGGTACGAGCTGTTTCCATGTGCACTACCTGCATACGCTATGCCTGCACAGCTCCCGGCCCCTGTATGCTAATTACCACATTTGCAGCAGTGTAACATGCAAATGAAGGTATTTAGCGATCCAGAAAGTGGTGCATGTGTAGTGTAAGCATGCAGAAATGTAAACCGTAAAAAAACGGTTTACATTTTTGCAAACATAAAATCGGAGCCATGACAGCCAGCCAAACACATGTATTATAGCGTTAATATATGCCAATGGCTAAATATATAGCCATTGGTATAAAAAAATGTACAAAATATAAAAAGAACATTTAATTTCATTTTTCGCACTATTGCGAAGTTTAAGCGCAGGGCAGTGGTGCGCAAACCGGATCACAAGGAAAATAGAAAAATATAGAATAAAACTGCAATGTAACACATATCATGATTTCCCCATAATAGTCAATGGCAGGCATGTTACACCACACCATGGTGCAAGGGTTGCTAAGGGGTTGTGACAGTGTTTTGCACGGTAGCTAGGAATTAGTAGGCAATGCCATGCAAATGAGAGGAGTAATGGTGAATCACAGATTCCCTGCTGGTGTAAGGATGCACCTTACAGCATAGCGTTATAACACTGAGGTGTGCCCTTGAGATAGAAATGACATCAAGAGAGGGGTGTGTCACCTTTGCTGTAAGCAGATTGGAGCATTACTAATCCGGTGTCCCGTAGCTAAGCAAAGCCGCAGGAAAGGGGTGTGTTGAACTGATTATAGCTTTTCTTAGCTGAGAGCACACAAGGTAACCGAGTATGCATGTGAGTGGAGATTAAAACACACTTAAACTCGGTAAATGGGTTTGTGCGGCATGCACCAGAGCTGAAACAGGAAGGATATAGGAAAAGAATAAAGAAATGTTGCAGCAGGGAAACTGGAGTACAAATGACTTAACACCTGGGAACCTACAGTGGGCCATTGACAACAGCTAACAAGGCTGCAAGCAGCTACCTGCAGATCAGGAAAGGGGAGGAGCTGTACTACAAAGAAAACAGTAACGTTTCAAAGCAGAACAAAGCAGATTTGTATTATATCAGCTACAAGACACATTTTGCAACACATGACTGAGTAGGGAAAGTACAAAACAAGAAAGATGGCAGGTGGAGGCATGTCAATAATGGGAGGGGATCCTGGTATAAAAGTGAATTAAAGAGCAACAGATTAATCAAGGCAGGCAAGCATAACTCCACACTAAAGGCCCCACACTTGCAGTACTCACTGTAAAACCCATAATTAAGATAGCCTGCAGCTGGAATTGCTCATGCACACCCAATGACATCAGCAGCATCCATAGCACAATAGTATAAAGTGTGAAAGCACCTCACACACACTTGTGTAATCCCATACACTCTACACCATTGGTGTATACAGACAGGGAACTTTTAATATGTACATGTTAAGGGCTGCCATAGCTTTTATCCACCAGCATGTGCTGGAGACTGAAGGTGGTGTGGAGGATGATGCTCACAACCACCCCAAGCACCAGAGGAGGAAAAGAGTGTTCAGACCCAGAGTAACCTACCAGGAGCTACATGATCTGGAGATAGTAGAGCATTACAGGGTGGACAGGGACACCCTACAGCAACTTGTGGAGCTGTGCCGGCCACGCCTTAGAGCCAGAACAAACAGAGGGGAACCCATCCCAGAGGATACGAAGGTATATGTAAGCTTGAGAATACTAGCTACAGGTACCTTTCAAAGGCCAACTGGGGATATCATGGGGGTTTTACAGGCATCAGCATTCAGGGTACTTCACCAGTTCCTGAATGCCATGTTACCACATGCCAATGAGCACATATACTTCCCCTGAATGCAGGAGGAGTTGGCCAACAATATGTGTCTCTTCCACCATGTGGCAGAATACCCAGAGGTACTGGGTGCAATAGACTGCATGCACATACACATCTAGTCAGCACCCGGTGAGCAGGGTAGGCGCTACATAAACCGCAAGGGATACCCCTCCATCAACTGCCAGGTCGTGTGCAATGTCCAGGGTATTATCATGGATGTGTGTGCTGGCAGTGCTGGAAGCTATCACGACTCCCACATCTGGCATGCCTCACAGCTGTATCAGGTATTTGCCAGAGGGGACATCCCATATGGCCACCTGGTGGGTGATGCTGGCTATGCACTGGAACCGTGGATGATGACTCCCATCAGAAATGCACACACACCCATGCAAGAATGCCATAATGAGGCACATGCACAAACCAGAATCATCATAGAGCGTGTGTTTGGGATACATAAATCACAGTTCTGTTGCTTGGACATATCTGGTGGAGCCTTGCAGTACTCTCCAGGCACGTGTGCCCACATCTTCATAGTATGTGCCATGCTACACAATATGATCCTGCAGAAACAGCTGCAGCAGGGACAGAATGTTGAAGGCCCTCACAGCCCACCACCATTGCCAAGGGCCCCACAGGTACAGAGGTACTCAGATCATGAACACCCTGAGCCAGCCCCAATAGGCAGATGGAGGTGTGCCAAGTATGCCCATGCCTTGGCAAGGAGGGAACATATAGCACACACACTGACAGTGTAGGCACCTAGGGACTGACACCTTCCTCCACCTGCACACACAGTAAAAATGGATGGCACACACACAAGACTACCTGTGAATTGTCATGTATAGGCAGTCTACTGTGTGCATCCAACATAGGCAGCCCTCAACTATTGCACACACAACTGCTATTGGCACAAGGTAAGTCAACACCTGAACAGTAAATTAAGCTATCAGCATGTGCTGATACTGTATGTATAGATTCATAGGTTCATAGGTAGGTACATGGCTAACTGCCTGAGGGCATTCATAAGCCTAGCCAAAATGTGTCATCTTTTGCCATGTTATTGGATTAATTAACTGTCCCTCTGTGGAGCAGAGCCAATGGGGGGATCCCTGGGTCATATCTACTGTTCCCCATCCACTCTTCAAGGTTTGTCTAGAGGAGTGTTAGTGAGGGGTTTTGTATAATGTAATTAGGGATGCAGTTCCAAAGCATGGGGAGTTTCTGTGACAGGAATCTGTCCCTCCAGCATCTTCTAGTTATTGTTGTGGCAAAGTTTAGCTCACTACCACATGTGGCTCACTGTGACATGGATTCCCATAGGTGGAGCATATCCATTAAGCCTGAGTTGGACATGGCTTTGTAGGCCAGCAGAGATCATCTCCGAGTAAACGAGATGCCACTGAGTAAAGCAGGAGTTTATTCAGTCTGGCTGCATAGGACATATGTTTGAGGACAGTAATCCTCTTGGCGAGGTACGTTCGTGGTCCATCCAGCTGTTGGAAGTGTCTTCTGAGGTACACGCCAAATGGGTTATTATACTCTATGATGGGACTGATGAGTGATGAGTAAAGGAGCACTATAACCTCAGTATGTGTAGATGTGAACCCTTTAGTAATCAGATGACCTACATAGAAGGATGTCCTAACTACTTTGGAGATATGATTGTCAAAGGAGAGATCACTATCTACCTTAGTCCCCAGATACCCTATTACCTCGTCTGTATTAAAGTGGCTGCCACTTATGTGTTAATATGTGGGTGTTTCGTTTTTCCAAAATTGAATGACCATGCAGTTTGTGGCACTTAGCTGGAGTCCATGACTTTGACACCCTGTGTCGGTCTCTGTGAGGCCCCTTGAAGGATGTCTGTGTCAGCTGAACTGTCAGTTATGGCTCCCAGTTTGCAGTCATTGCCAAACATGGTCTGTCGTAGTCCACCTGTGTTTACCTGTACCTCTGAGAAGTATATGCCAAACAGTAGGGGTTCCAGGACTGAGTCCTGTGGGACACCAGTTGTGACTGGTTAAGAGCTGGACCTGGAGGCTGCTAGTCTTACCATGTGGGTTCTGTGTGTAAGCCTGTTGGCAACCCATCCTGTGATGAATGGGTTTATGTACAGGCTGGTGAGGTTATAAATAAAACCTGAGTGGGGAATGTTGTCAAAAGGGTTGGCGAGGTCCAGGTAGTATTTGTGAACCACCTCTCCCCTCATCTAATGTCTCGGTGACTGTCTATAACATGTCAAGCAGGTTCAGTAGGCATGATCTGCACTCAACCAAGCTGACCTGGGTTGGGTCAAGTGTTTGGAGGTTACCAATGTCTTTGTCAATGAGTGCCATGAGGATGCACTCCATAGCTTTGCAGACCAGGCTAGTCAGGCTTATGGGGTGGTAGTCACCATGGTCAGTTGTGTTTCCACCTTGGTGGAATGGAATAACCATTACTATGTGCCATTGCATGGGCATGTAGCCTGTGTAGAGGCTGAGGTTGAAAAGCTTAATTAGGTGGGGGGTTAGTTTGTCTTGTAGTTGTTTGCAAGATGCAGTCTGGGACACCATCTGCCTCCACTGATGCTGTGTTTTGCCATCTGAGAGGGCCATTTCCACCTGTGTGTCTCTGATGTCTGGGATACTGTACTTTCCGGGTATTGTTGTGGGCTCTTTAGGGGGTGAAGTTTGCACTGAATGTATCTGCAAGGATGTTGGTGATATCAGTAGGGTCAGTATATTTTGTGCTATATTGCACCGGCACAGTGCAAATTTGTGTGTTACCACTTAGATCCTTGACATAGCCAAATAAGGCTTTGTGGTTATCTTTCAAATCCCTGCCTGTTTTCCTGTTGATGTTAGCCTTGGATGATTTCATGAGGGACCTATGTTTCTTACTAATACTGGTCACAGATGTCTGCCTTTCTTGGGTTTTGCTGTTTTTCTGGACTACTGTCCTACTTCTGTTGTATAGCCTGTTTATTGCAGGGGTCCACCAGACTGGTGTCCTTGTCTAGGAGGAGCAAGTCTTGGTTTACCAGTGATGGCACAATCCATACATCCTTGTAGGTCCTTATAGAGTGCATTTGTAAATCTTTCTGTATCTTGAGCAGTATTTTCTCTTAGCATGGGGGCTGTGAAACCTCCCACCTCTGTCTTTAGTAGTGTGAATTTAGCTGTAGAAAAGGTATTCACTGTGGTTTCCTTGGGTGGGGGATATGGTTGGGTGTAGAAATCATCAATAAATAGTCCATGGTCAGATCTAACCAGTGACTGGTTTACCTCTGCTGTGATGCACCTGTCATCCATGTTGGTGATTACCACTTCTAGTATGTTTCCACCTCTCATTAGGGAGTTTACCATCTGACACAGGGCATATGAGGTGATAAATTCCAGGAAGCGCTGGGCCTGGAAGTGAGTACTCGAGTAAGTTTCCCAGTTAATGGTAGGGTAGTTGACATTGACCAATACAAGGGTGTTCAGTAGAACTGTCATGTTTTCCACTGTCTCCAGGTAGGAGGAGTGGTGGTCCTGGGTCATGGAGGGTGATTTGTAGCAGGCCACAGTTTGCATTGCAGTTGTGGCTGATGTTAGCTGCACATGGATGATCTCAGAGGTATCATGCTGCCCCACTAACCTGGAGGTGTAGGTATCCCTGATGAATATGGATACACCACCTCCATGTCTGTGTCAGTCCATGTTCTGTGGCCAAAATGTGCGGTATGGGTTGTAGTCCGGTGATGCTGGTGTACTCTCAGGAGCCTTAAAAAAGGTCTCAGTTACTGCACAGATGTTGACGTTGTCCATATGGAGGAGAGCTGTGAGTGCATGCATCTTGTGATTACAACCCCTGGCGTTGAGTAGCATAACCTCAATGATTTTGCTATTGTGCTGTTTACGGAGGTGGGAATCACATTTGAGACTTGCCTAAAAAAAGACTCCATGGGGGCTCCAATAGCCTTGGCCAGTATTCCAAAGCCTATGGCTGACACATGCAAGCTGGTATGGTATTGTTGCATGCATGTTACCCATCTGTGCTTGTTTCTCATCTTTCCTGTAGGTAACCTACTGGTAAGTAATAGAAAGCTTTAAACTTATACAAGTCTTCTAGCTTCCAAGATAGGCTTTCGGAGTGATTAAGTATCAGCGTTCTGTATGTTCTTGCTGTACTTAACTGTTTTCTGACTACATGGTGATTTTTCACTGTATATTGTGATCTAAAAGCTCTGTTTATTCACATATTATGTCTGTAATGGCCTGCACTTTAGAGGTTCACAGATAGGTAGTAGGCTATCTGCCCAAGGGCATTTAGAAGCATAGCTACAATGTGTTGGCTTTCTCTGCACTATTGATGAAGTAACTGAGCCTCTGTCAAGCATAGCCAATGAAGTGATTCCAGGCAGAGTTGCCGGACGCTGTTGAGGACTGGAGTGGTGGAGGGTGATAGGGGCACTTAGTGATCTAAAGAGGTCATGTTAATGTGAAACATCAACACCATTCAATTTCCCCAACAGGTCTTGCAGCTATAAAACTGGAGGGGCTCCCCCACCCCCTGGCTGTATGGTTCTGGGACACATGATCCCAGGGGTGTATATTCTGTTACCCATTCACATATCAAGGTTTCTCATGAAGTGTGTCAGTGAGGGGCTATGCCTAATGTAGTTAGGAATTTAATTTATAGCCTCTCATTTCATTTGTTATGTTTTTATTTCAAGAGTAAGTGAAGCTCAGTGGGTTTGGGTGCCTCCACCCTTTGCTTAGCCTAGCTTACACATAGAAATCATCTAAATAGGGAATAGGCAGAAGCACCGTTAATGTCAATAGTGTAACGGTTACAACATTTGCATAGTATCTGTGCATTCCTGTTTCAAATCCCAATAAAGTCAGAGATGTTTTTCATGTTAAAAAGTATACCTTAACCATAGCTTGCATATCTAGGTAGTATTCTTCAGTATAGTAAACATTTGAAACACCCATATATACCCATGTGTGCTGGAGGGTAAAGTCAACAGAGAATGTAATGTTATGTTAGCACATAGTGAGATGTATCTTCACTACAATGTATATATCCTGAGTAGTTAGCAGATGTGGCCGTGTTGGCACGCACAGGTTATAAGTTTTAAAGTTTGTTTAACTGCTGCTTTAATGTCACACAAACACTTTTAAACATGCTTACAACTGCTTAAATGAGCCTTATTCTGGAGGAAAACACATTTTTAAAGCATCGCAGGTGTTGAAGCCTGGAACATGCACACCATAGCCATGGGACTTACCACTAAGCCATCTGAGCTGTATACATGCTTCATGGTCTTTAGACTACACCTTATACTATAGGCATTCCACAGTACTGACCACAAATGGGACAGTCACTTTGTGTACATATGTACAGTGCATTGTAATGTACTGTAGTTTGTGAATCAACATATACAAATCTACATATGTATAACTGTTACAAATTAATACTAAAGATATATATATATATATATATATATATATATATATATATATATATACATATATATATATACATATACATGTCAGTGATGCCTGCACATAGATTGAAATATATATATATATATATATATATATATATATATATATATATATATACAGTTACATCTATAGCCATATATATAAACATCTATGAACACACTTCGTGACACAGAAGCAACCCAAAGGAATTGAACAAAACACACACAGCTCTGCTATTATTAACTATATATATTATTAACTAAAATTCACCATAAGGATGTTGTTTGTGTATGTAAAGATTGGGGTGGGGAGAGGAATGATGGGCAATGAAATTATGCATCAAGGAGAGCCTGGGTTGGATGTTCAATAAGTGAACTGGAGGGTATACATGGAGTATGGGGACAATATAAAAAAGAAACAAAACAAGAACCATTCTCATCCATAATACACCCTGTCAGGTCACATTGCAACACTTAATTCCACAAGCATATGAACAGTAACATGTATCATACATATGTACACCAACTGACTGTCACATTTGTTTTTAGTAGTGAGGAATGCCCATAGTAAAATGCATATTCTAAACACCATAACATTTGTACATATCTCAGATGCCTTAGTCGTAAAGTCAGTGATTGTGGTGTTCATGGTCCCGGGTTCAAGACCTGCAAGGGCTGTTTATTTATTTTGAGGGCCAGAATAAGGGCTGTCGGATGAAGGTTCTTTAAAGCACTTTTAAGCAGTTGTAAGCGGTTTTGCATGGGTTTGCACAATGGTAAGCGGCACTTAAACACTGTTAAATGGATAAGCTCTTCACAGGTTTAACCTTTGCTTAACGTCATGCAGACCAAGAGCAAACCTGCTTACAACTGCTTAAATGTGCATTAATCACACTTTCCCTACCAGTGCCTGTTCTGAGAGGTAAAATAATAAGCACTTCCAGGATAAGAACCCACAACCATGTACACCAAACTCAGAGTAACCTACCACTAAGCTACCTGAGATGTACCAATGCCATTTGTGTATTCAGACAGGTTAAAACACAAAAGGGAATATTGTGTGGAAATAGGACAAACCACCATGTACCCAATGAAAGGTATATGCTATATATATATATATATATATATATATATATATATATATATATATATATATATACAGAGAGAGAGATACATAGATACATGTCGATATATGGAGATATAAATATATAGAGATATACATATATATGTAGATATATAAATAGGTTAAAAACATGTACACATCTATGGAGGTACATATAAACGTATGCAATAATATATATTATATATCTATATATATATATATATATATATATATATATATATATATATACATACATACATACATGTGTGTATACAGCATCTGAAGTGTTCAAATCTGAGTATAACATGGACCATAGCAATCACACATTCTGCCACCTCCAAACAATATGAACATAACATATAAAGTGTATATGGCAATACACTATATTACAAATATGTTGTATGGACATGAGCCAAATAGGGTTAGTCACCAACACAACTACAATGACTGCAAATATCCATGACAGAAATACACAGACATCTTTCATTTAGCAAAACTTTATTACATTCTGATGTATTGCCAAAAGGATTCAAGGACTAACAATACCTGCATGCTATACAGGAAGCATTTAACAGTGCCTTAATGAATCAGCCTGCAATTACCATAGTATTAATCCACTAAGGGATAGGTGTTCACATAGGGAAAGAACCTACACACACATATAGAATATGTATAAAAGCAGTTCCTACACACCTGCATCTGCGGTGTACACCCACCAACATCCCCCCCACACCCAAACTAATTACAACAATACATACTGTCATACCATAACCAATTATTCACCCACTCTATGACATCTGCTGAAACCTTAACATACCTGTACAGAGACACACTAACATGGCCCTATGTGAAATAGTTGCTGTTATAGAATGGAACAGCTGCTGATGTTTCAGGTTTTGTTTGAACTAATTCTGTTTCAGAGGGCTGAAAAGTAATTACACCAGGAAGTGTTACCAATTACTGATTATCAGAACAGTATGATACATGTTTTCACCAAACTAAAGATGTCTGGTGAGCACATTGTAAACCCCCTAACATTATATGCATAGCCATACAGCCTTGAGCTGGTCAAACATCCTGGCCAGACTGAAACATATGCAGAAGTATTAGGGACAGACAAACCCTGCACTAGTAGCAATGTTCAGAAATATAACAGCAGTACTCACATATAGACTAAATCTTCTAGGCATTACAGACAATATATTTGTGTTTGTCTCCATACAGCTGTTGCAATAGATTTCAAACAACACTTCCAGGCTGTCTTCCTCACAAATAAGGCAAAGAGACAACGCCTAAGTGGAGTATTCAATTATATTCCACCATTGCCATGGTATTGGCTAAGGGAGTAGCTGCACAGCTGATGTGCATGTAATTAACTACTGTGGAACACCAATTGGTGATCAGGATGACACGTTACTGATCTCTAACTATAAAAGGATGCCTTGTCACACATTCAAACCATCTGTATCTACCTGCAAAATAGTACAAAATACCCAACAGAAGATCGAAACACAAACTGAAAAAGATTAATATACCAGTCAATAACACCTCCAATTACTAAGAAGGTATGTATAACATTTAGTATGTCTGTGTATGTAGTACCTGTTCTGTAATAATTACAGTGTAATCAGTGCATATAGTGGAAATAGCTACCTTGCAGTGATGTATTGTTGAGCAGTAGTAAAGCTTATAGTATTCTATGTGTCTACTGCTGTAGGTCACAAGGCAGACTCCTCATACACCACAAGGGATGATATATATGGGCTTGGAATTCACCAATTCTTTTCCAACCACTGTCAGTGTCAGGGTTGGTCCAACAAGTATGTGCTATAACAGGGGATAGTATATGTTAATATATTGTAACAGTAGACATATGTATGGGTGTATTAGTGAGATGAACATGTCAAAGGTGGGCTTACTGTGCAAATATGATTTGCATTGTGGGATATTGTGCCAATAACTGTGTAATTTACAGTATTTTAGGCAGATCTGTATTCCATTTTACATAACATTTCTGTTATGTTATGCAAATATTAGTTATGTCTGTTGGCAATTACAATACTCAGTAACAGGATATGTATGACTTGTATTCATCTGGCAGTTTAGCAGCATGATAGCAAAGAAAATTGGAAGAGGTAGGTAACTATCCATGCACATAAGACATGTAATATCCACCTCACTAGTATTGTTTGCAAGCAATAACAGCTGTGCATGTGTACATGTCATGCAAATGTGTAGTGACCCTTGTTACAGGGCTGGCACAAATGGCTATGTGCACATCTACATAGAGTGGATATTGAGAGTAGAGACACACACTGGCTGAACTTTCAGGTTTGTGTAGCCTAACCTCTCATTGCCAACTTAACAGCCACTTGCAAATACTGTATGTAAGGTTGTGCACAGTACTGGTAATGAAACAGGTTGCATATCATCTGTAACTCCAGTGTGACATCTGCAGTAGGAGTGTAAGATGTAGGAGACCGCTGCCCATGTGTAATAGCTGCTACATAGGTGATAGCTTATAGGTTCATAGGTTCATAGGTTCGTACTAGGCTATCTGCCCTAGGGCATTTATAAGCCTAGCCAGAGTGTGTGTGGCTTTCACCACCCCTTAGGATGAGAATACTATGCCCTTTTAGGGTTTAGTTTACTGTGCCTCTGTCTAGTAGTGACACAGAGATGACCCCCGGGGTAAACCTACGATCTCCCATCCACTCGTCAAGATTTCTCTTGAATAGAGTCAGTGAGGGGCTCTGCCTAACATGGACTGGGATTCTGTTCCAGAGTGCAGGGAGCCTCTGGGTTATGAATCTGTCCCTCCAGCATGTCCTATTTATTTCTGTGTTGAGGTTTAAGTCTCTTGCTCTCGTGGCTCTGATGGATTTGGATTTTCTGAGGTGGAGCATGTCCATTACTATCTGATTATATCCTGATCATGTTGATAGCGGCAGCAGAGTCTATTGATACTTGACTCTGTTTGGGGAGTGGGTATCTGTGCCCAACAGAGCTCATGTTTTTGGTGGATATGTGAGTATATACTTGCATCATCTGTATCAACTATCAGGATGTGATGTGCTCCTCAGAGGAGGATTGCTGCTAAAGGCAGCTACTATGTTTCTGTAATAGCCAGTGTTGTCACGTCCATAACACAAATATTTACTTGTGAGCATCACTGTCTAAAACATCTTCATAAGCAATAACTAAACTAAATACAGTTCTTGGTACATGTAGTACTGAATGCTCATACAGGCATGTCCACTAGTCAGCTACTGGTGTTTACTAATGTCAGCTTTGTGTATGTAGCCATCCTGGGGGAATGTAATATCTATGCCATGTACACTGTCAAACCCACCTAACACCACAACCCACACATTGTCTGGGATGCAGCTACAGGGGTAAGCTAGAAGGCAGTCCAGTCTACAGCCATGACTGGACTGGACAGTCATGAGGTGTAGGTTAACATATGCATCTCATCACCACAACCAACACATACCCTTACCAGAACACAGTAAAGACACCCACACATGCCACCAGAAATCATACACATTCACAGAGGCTTCTAAGTATCTGGCCAAGCAAGAGACCTCCCAAGCTGGACTAGACAGACAACAAAATACAAAAACTGTATGACATGGTTTGCATAATTGTGCCACACCTCAGAACACGTGGCCAGAAACATGCCCAACAGTACTCATTTGTGAATGCAAACTCTAGCACTATGTTACACACCAAGCAATACGAGGGCAAACATACTGTCAGCTGCCTGTCTGCCATGATTAGTCACATACCCATATACTCAGACCACCTTTTGAACTATACACATGGCTCTGGCATATTCCATGTTGTTGTGCAGAACCTGTGATGCAGTAGCCTAGACTGCATGGAAACACACATGCAGGAACTGTCAGGTCTTGTAACCCATGCAGGTATGTCCCAAGGCCTGGGTAGCATTCTGACATTGGCCAGAATGATACCGCAGTACAGGGACAAAAGGATTGTATTCCACAATTGTCTAATGTACTGGTGTAATTCAAAGGGTATCCAGTATCCCTCTGCCTGGGATAACATGGTTGACAGACCATGATGCTTTGCCAGACAGGCCTGCCCCTGTCACCCCTGGGAATATGGATACTGGCTATGGCACATGCATCCCCTATAGTGCCTTCATCATGCAAGGTTCAAGTGAAAGTCCACTGCTGTAGCAAGGACAGCCAAGCAATAAACTGCGGGTCTCGCTACTCAATGATACATTTCAGAAACTCAATATGGACACGTATGTCAATCCTTAACATGGAGAACATATCTGTGCAGTGACTGAGATATGGCTCAGTGCTCCGGAGAGCACCCCTGCATGACCATGTTATAACACATACCTCATCTCTTGGCCATTATCCTTTATTGGAACACATGGGCCACAGTTGTGTCCATATTCCTGAAGGATATGTACACCCCTATGCTAGTTGCACTTGCATAACTTCAGATGCAGTATGCTGAGCAGCTACCTTTGTGCCAAAGTGGAATCCAAATTGTACCTTGTGACAGATAACCCACCATGCCTCAGAATTCCCAACTGTCATATTGTGCTGTAATGGGGAATATTAGGTTTGAGACAGAAAACCATAATAATGACTACTCCCAACTATCCCATTATGAACTGGGAAGACTCATGTACCAACACCTGTGCTCAATGCATGTTGGATTTCATCATCCCCAATTACCTGGATCACCACAGTCACACAAACAGGGTTAACAGTACGCTACACATAGTCAGTCTCCAAAGCCAATGTTATGCTTCTTAAGAGCGAAGTGGTGACTGTCATGGCACCCATGCAGATGGACAATGCATGTGCAAATGCTGAATCCTACACAAATGCACTTTAAGCACTCACATAAGTGCAGTGATTGTGCCATCGAAACAGAACCAAGATTCAACCAAACACAAACAGGAAGGCAAACTGGTGGTACCCTGCCTTAAACTGTACCATATAAGGTAGTAACTGTTGCAAGAGTGAACACACTTGAGTGGAGGTGATCCCTGGTCAGCCTCAGTAAGATGCATATACACCATATAAAGCCACACAAAGCTACTGTGAAACTAATCAGCCACATTTTATGTGGCCAACCACAGAGCATTCTATAACTGTGTCATGAATCATAATGGCAACAACAAGACCTGTGGTGCTTCACAGCACTATGGCATGAGAAGTACTGCACCTACAGAAATAGCACCTGTTCATCCATATAGGGTCATGGATAACCTAAAATCACACTCACCCCCCCCCAACAGGTACACATATTTATAAATCCATGTACACTACAGAGCCCCTGTAATAACAGCTATGCAGGTACAAGCTGCACTCTCTAAAGCCATACATACAGCTTGCATGGGATCTGTCGACATCCCAGGGTGTATCCTACACAAATGTCAGAACAATTTGCTCTCCACATACACATCATGTTCAGTCATAGCTTCATGTCAGGCTGTGTACACACTGAATGTTGCACAGCAACAGTTATCACAACCCATAAAGGGGGAGACACCACTGATAATGGGAAATAGTGCACTACTTCCCTGCTGAGTCTGGTGTGTAAGGCCATGAACATTGATCAACTTATTTGATGTAGTTAGTACAGATGTAGATGACAGTAAGGTTGATTCACACAGCATATCAGGTCTTAGAACACCATCACCCATACTGTGTTCCAGCTACACTCAGTAAACTAGGTGTATATTCCTATGTCACAGGTGTGGTTGGCAACTAGACTGCTGGCAGAACCAGCACTACAGAAGGTGTCTGACTAATACACGCACATCAAACCAGTGCCAGCTACAGTAATACAGGGTTCATTCCTGGTACTCCCCCTCATTGTTATCTATACCACACAGACTAACACAGAAGGCATCTGCCTATTGAAGTTTTCAAATGACTTTGAACTAGGAGCAATAGTTGACTCAATGAGTGCTGCGGGCAACATACAGAAGGGCCTTTGTGGGTCAGATATGTGGTGTGTGACGTATGGCCACAATCTGACAGCTAAGTATTGCATTGTCATCCCCTATGTTAAAAACCCTGTACCCATGAACTGCCACCTAGGCAGTGGTCAACATAATGGAAACTGTGTGTGTATGGGATGCAGCTGGACAGTAGCCTTTCCTTTGATAGTTACTTCACCACACCAGTCAGGTAGTCATAAGTGGCACCCCTAATCATGACAGGGTGCCATCCATGAATATAGAGATCATTGTTCAGCCATACTCAACACTCAAGTGATCCATAATAGATCACATATTTTCTTTAAGGGTTATTGGCCATATTCAGATGGCCTACACCGGCCTTCCCAATCCCTAGCTCCACTATGTAGCATGATGCCTACCCTGAATAAAGCCATGTCCAACACAGAGATGTTGGACATGCTACACTTACACATTCTGATTTCAAATAAACACACTTCATGGACATCCACCTTTCTAGTACAAGGATTACAACATGCCTGACAGATCCTTGTCCCATACACTTTACATATACCCACCATACTATGCATCCCTGTCCAGCAAAGCTGCATATTGCCCCTCTTTGAGACATGGTGTGATGACTGCATGGCAAATATATTAGTAACCCTGTGGATCAGTTATGTGGCACTGCTTAAACTGGCCACTGAAACTTAACTGTCTGTTGGCTACAGCTAGGTAACCTTTCAGCCTAGGCTCATAAATGGCCCAGGGCATATAGCCTACTAGTTCACTATGACCATACATGCTATAGTTGATATCCAACCCTGCAAATACCATCAAGCTAGCCATTGTCCCATGTGTTTCACATGTGCAACACAGGTAATACATGGCAGGATGCTAAACTGCTGTACAGTGCCATGCAGATGTATATGGCAAAACACATAGATGTAAAACTTTCCATGAGCAAGTCTGCAGGGTCACAGGTCATGTCCCTTAAGGCTGTGTATGACTATATATGTGACATATACACAGCATTAAGGTCTACTGCATTAATATGAACACATCCAGGCCTGTGCTGATAGGTAAAGACACCAGTACAGGCAAACAGACATGCCCACATCAAGACAACATCCACATGGAGTATGAGCAATGTCATCACTTGAAAGACACATATATGGTCATAACATCAAATCACAAGTACATGTCAAATGTGTGTGAGTTAAACATGTCAGTGGTGTTAGTGTCATGTAGATTTGCAAAGACATATTTGTAATCTTAATAAATATGCTACACATGTATGTTCAGCTGTACTTCTGTACTTCTCAGTGAGTTTCTGTGACCTGTCTCCATCATTATGTCTTCTAGGTATGCCGTGTGCCAGGCTGCCACCATACTCCTGCTTGGAGGATGGGGTCCTCATTCCATACCTCCTCGACAACCATATAACACTCTTCTGCTATGTGCCACAGGATGCACAGCAGCAGGATGCCCAGTGGGAGGAACTGCGCAGGAGGGTAAATGATGTTGGTGGCCACAATCGCACCTATCAGCAGGTGCACCGACACTGCACCGACATCATTAGATGGGCGAAACAGCATGCAAATGCAATCACCAGGGAACAAGGTGCAACAGGTGGGGGGGCACTCACCCAGCCCCCACTCACATGTACCGAGGAGCTACTGGCCAACCTGGGGACACCTGCAGAACTCCATCCACAAGCTTTAGCTGGTATTGTGGAGGTGGGTGTCTCATAACCACTGAGCCTGGAGTTGCCTGGTAAGGCACTACTGCACATATAACACAACTATATTTCATATAGTTACATGTGTTACTGTACAATATGTAATGTAGCATCATATGCAAAGCATGTATGCACACATGCCATATACCATAGTTTGCTACTCTATGTATGCACAGATGTGCATACTCCACAGTATAGTCTATTGTACTGGCTTATGTTCTAACATGCACATTGCACCCTGTAGCTATCACACAGGTGTGGATAATGATCTTACTGCTGTGACACTCCTATTTAGGTGCCTCTGGCATTTTGCAGTGACAGCAGCCTCTTGCAGGTGAGATTGTTATTATTTGTCAGGCTCAATAATGCACTGATCATATTAATTGCATGCTATCTGCCATGTGGCCATTTAACACACGTACACATAATGTATGATGGCCCTGTTAATATATAGAGGTCAGACCTGCACTGCATCACAGTGGTTACCCATGTGAAATAATTGAAGACTATATAAAACACCTGCACTAAACCTTACAAACTGTCATTGCCAGGTGTGTGGACAGCTGTGAATACAATGGTGGAGGTGTGGCTCACTGTAGGGACATGTACTATGGATCAGCATTACACATATGGGGAATACAAATAGTACTATACAGAGACCATCTGTGTGCACACTCTCTAAATGTTTTGGAGCTGGAGTATGACCAGCCCACAGGATTCACCCTTCTGGATTATACCCTTGCTATGAATGTCACACAATGTCATGTGCTATCTGACATGTCCATGACATTTAGTGGGCTGACTGCAACACTGCTTAACTAGCCTGCAAAACATATCTCACATCCCAAACATACCACCCTTTGTCTGCATACCCCTGTCCTCAGTGGAGCATATGACATCTATGGGTGTATGTCATATGGGACAACACTGACATGAAGTAGATGCCCATCACAACCATTGGACAAAGCATGTTTACACATGGCCATGGAGGATGGCCAGAGACATGAAGTAACACACTCAGTAGAAGTGATGTACATGTGTGTACACCCTGTTGTACATTGGCTCAACACAATACAACTATGGCCTTTGTGTAATGGTGATATTGCAGATGTGAAACACTAAACATCATACAAGCCTGTGCACAGCTTGTGTAGGCATGACATCAAGTCATCACATAACATGTCTTGAACATCATGAGTGTGTCACATCATGAAAGCATTCACCTATACAGTATCCAAATACATACATGTGTTGCACAACATACACATACAACCACATCAGGCCACAGATACAGTACATTCACCTTGCTGGTGTCAGACATCACTGTCATGCTTGCTCCTCATGTGTGTGAGGTACACAGATGGCATGTGGGACATGGAGTACTGCTAAGTTAGCCATATCTGGGCATAGTTGCCAGGCATCAGCAATATGGTTGCAGATGTGCAGGGGTGTCATCTTTATACCCTTCAGTGACCTGTGTCACACATTCTACATTAGGGTATAGTGTGTATACACCTCAGTGACTTGGGTCACATGCCACATTAGACATGTATTGTATCTGAACACAGTCATGGCTATGAACTGTGTCTGTAACTCACACTGTACAGCAAAAGTGAAGCCACATGATGCCCTGCAATGGATATCCACATCAGCTCAATGTGCAGTATGTCACTGTATATCCATAGTTCGGACTGACAACATTGTGTCAGCTGAAGGGCCATGTTAGTATAACACATCCCTGCATTGGGACACCATTACCTCACTGTATATTTGAAAGGACACCGTTGTGTTAAATATGTATGCATGTCATTCAGCACATCAGCAGAAGACATGTCATACTACATGTGATTGGCAAGGACAGATGCCACACATCAGGCTGGTGTACTGTTAACCAGTGCTGGTCTGTGGCACCATTGCAAAGTAGGGACAGCCATGTCAAACATGTGTGTACAGCCACATGCACATTGTCTGTAGACTCAGCTCAGGTGTAAGCAGAATAATGTTGAACAGACATGCACTGCTTTGGGGGAGATATGCAAGCTAGGGCTCAGACAAACATAGTATTCACTCAACATACCCTTCTGCTCATGTCCTCCTCACACATAGGGGCAGTGGCCAACACAAAGCATCAGTGGCAGATGTACAAAGGTCAGTGATGGTCTGTTAACATGTGGGGTATGGTGCACAAAACATGGCAGTGAAATGCAATGGTCCATAGTGCATGCATTGTGTTGCAGGTTTGGGGCATAACCTACTAACACAAATGGTGTAACACAGGGATGTATGCGAACTACTACTATAATTGTGTAAGGTGCATGCCTTCTGCTATAACACATGCTTGCTGTTGTGTGCAACTCAGGGATGTATAACTACCACTATAAATGTCTAAGCTGAATACCTTCTGCCATATCACATGCATGTTGCATGCCGTTGGGTGCCATAGCATGTGTCTCTGTCTGCATCTGTCTGTGTCTGTGTCTGTCTGTGTCTGTGTCTGTCTGTCTGTGCCTGTGTGTGTGTGTGTGTGTGTGTGTGTGTGTGTCTGTGTCTGTCTGTCTGTGCCTGTCTGTGTGTGTGTGTGTGTGTGTGTGTGTGTGTGTGTGTGCATGTGTGCGTGTGTGTGTGTATACTGTGCTGTATAACTTGTAATGTACAGTTCTTGTCTGCCCCTCACATGTGTTGATGTAGGTGCTTTGCCCTCCTGTGGTCCACCTAATGTTAGTGTCCCCACAGACTCTAGCAGTGATGATGAAAGTATGATTGAGGCACAGGCAGGGTTGTCAGGGGCTGAATCTGTGCCACTGGTTGCCATTCCACCTGCACCCCCCTCATCCCTGCACACAGTTCTCATACCTACACATACCCCATCACCAGTGGCCATAGAGAAAGGACAGTTGGCATATGGTAGCATGGAACAGGAAAGTGTGGAGACTATGGAAGGTGTGCCTGCAAACCATGATCCCAGCCAACTGACTGGTGATGTCCCACACAGGCATTGACCAGTGCTGCTCATAGGAGGACCTCTGGCCAACATGCCCCCTGCAAAACATAGCACATCAGCTGGTGTCACTAGACGCATGTTTCAGGCTGTAATAGAGGCACAGGCACGTGCTGAATGGCACAACAGAGAAGGTCTGAGGCTTCAGAAGGCTGATGTCTTCTTTAACTGACAACAGCCAGGCCATTGCAAACGCTCACCATCATCTTGCAAATGTTTTGGATAGATGATTGGATGACATGGTGGGAGTCCCTGACCGTGGCATGTCAATCCTCAATCGTGGAATGTCTGTGCTGGAACATCTGGTGAGAGTGAAGCATCGAGCACGTGGATGTAGGCCAGCTACATCACCTGTTGAAGGTCTACGTGAGCATGTTGCTTTACATGCCCACTCCCATAGTGGTGATAGCAGCAGCAGTGCAGCTGGTGCTGTGCTGTCCACACCAGGACACAGCAGGCCACGTGCACGTTGTCCTGAATGGTCCCAACAGGGACACGGTTCCAGTAGACATCATCATACAGTACCCAATCTGGACCTCTGCCTGGTAGTGCCCGTGCAACCCCTGGCAGGCACAGGTCACGTGGCCATGCCCGGACACATGAACTGTGAAACCTGCCCTGTACAGTCTGCAGCTATCAATAATACCCCTGTGTAGGCCAGCCACATGCCAGACCTGTGTGCATACATACACGCACACCATAACATCCACACACGCCCAATGAGATCAAAGGCCCTAACCCACACACATGATGTCATCCAATGATGCAGACTAGACCTCTGGCAAACATTATCACCCTGTGCATATGATGATGCTTGTGCCACATCCCTGCCATCCACACCATTGGTGCAGGAACATGCTCATATGGTCTGATGCACAGGGTGAACATACTAGGAAGACAATTGTAGATTACAATTGTTGAGTGGTGTTGACAGGCAGCAGACATGCCATGTACTACAGTTTTAGAATGCATTTTGTATTTTTGACAGTATGTATCATGTGTAACAACAGAACTGCATGTTGATCTTGATGTTTTGCCTTCCTCTTCCAGGTGTAATTCCATGTGCCGGGGGATGTCAGTGTTTGCGGTTAGTGTCCCATTGTAAATGTAGACTGCTCATAAGTCTGTATGACAATACCTGCATGCACTTTGTAGCTTCCACATCACAGTTATAATCTCCCAAGTTTCAAACATGTTTACTGATCTAATGATCCACGATCATGATAGGTAGGTAGTAATCTACTGTGGCCAGAGCCATCACATCCATAGTGGGTGACATCACAGGTATAGTTACCTGGAGTGGGGAGGAGGTAAAAGAGTGGTTTAGCAGATGACAAGGGTAAAGGCCAGTGGAAAAAGTGGCTTCTCATTGGGAAACAGTAATATCCGCTCTCATGGCAGGATGCATACACATCCACACACTCAGGGATTCACAGACACACTAACACACCCACACACTCTGGGATTCACAGACACAGTAACACACACTCTGACACACACACAGTTGCCAGTGTTGGGATGAGAACCCCTGCCTATGTGCAAATTATCATTATAGTACTACGCAATTAAAAGACACACCACAGAGATTATACATGTACAGGTAGTCTGAATGGCCTATGATCGAGGACATCAACAGGGATACTAGATTGCAGTGAGTGTATGTGGGGAGGGAGGAGTTCATCAGTAGGTGATGTAACAACAAGCCTCTTCCCAGGGCATACATGTTTACAGGCGGTTAGAATGCCCTTCTAAGATCGATGACATCAACAGGGATACTAGATTGCATTGAGTGGATGAGGGGAGGGGCTCTTATCATTTCACTATGGTAAAATACAGCCTCACTCCAGGGAACAGACATCCATGCATACACACACACACACACACACACACACACACACACACACACACACACACACACACACACAGACACACACACACACACACACATGCGTAGGCATTTACAAAGATATACAGCTATGTCACATACATACAGACACTTGACGTGTGTGATTCAAACACCTACCTATGTCTTGCTTTCTACACTTCACTCTGTACAGATGTCTACAACAGTGTACAGGAGAGTGAAAAACATTTGGGATGTATTACCCACCATACATGATATATATGGACACACACCCACCCACACGTGCCAGTACTGTGAATCAAGCACCTGTCTATCTCATGATAGGTATTACAAAGCAACAGCACTATCTCATGCGCTACAAAGTGTACTGACTCTTTCCTTTGCCAACTATGCCAATATATGCACAATATATGCACAGGGGAGGTGTTACTATTCCAGGTGTCAAGAGGTTTGCCTTCAGTGTCACCCTTACTGCATTCTACATTGTGTGTCTTCCCCTTCAATTAACAAAACCATAGCTTAGCAGTTACACAGGTTATTGTAGGAATGGCTGTAACACACCTGTGAGATGTCCTCAGTAATCATTCATCTGCAAAGTAGCCCCACCACTTAGTAGTTATGTCCAAACATCTGTCCATAACTAAAGTACAGTTTACTGTACTTTGAGCATATCACCATATACAATTGGCAATGTTGAGGCTGCACTGCAACTGCATGATGTACTAAGACAACAGTCACCTTCAAACACCAGACACTGCACACACATGGAATCTAAACACACATCAATACATGTACCCATATGCAGTCTCCATCAGTAAGTGGACTAGCAGGTCAAGAGGATACATTCCACACCTTCCCCACACCATGTGTGAAACCTAGCTGAGCATTACACCATAATGGATGTTGTATTCATGTACTGGTAGGACACACAGCCACCTTCACTTAGTAACCAAGTGTACGTTTATGCCAACAGCACATCAGCAAGACACACACACAGACACACACAGACACACACACACACAAACACACACACACACACACACACACACACACACACACACACACACACACACACACACACACACACACACACACACACACAGCAATATTCCATGTCATAATCCCACAAACTGTTAGTTGACCATTCCACTGTGAAGCCAGGGCACTGTAATGGTCAACAGTGAGCACATCATATTTGCCACACACATCATATTTGCTACACATACCTCATGATTACTTGAAGAGTGCCAGCAATGTGCTCTGTCTGAGCTAGGCACTACACTTATTCAAGCATGTGTGAGGTCTGTGGCTTGTAAACATCTCACCCCAGCACATTCTGGCTGTTGTGGTAATAAGGTTAATGTCCAGACAGTACACAGAATGCATGGCTTGCAACTGTTGACATGGGGTATATGTAGGAGCTGTGGGCACACATGGTTGTACATTTCATGGACATATCACCTGTAACTACTCAGGAACATACAGAGTGTAGCTGTATTCCTCTGAGTCTGTCAATACAGGCTATGTGTGTAGGTCCTATGATACTGTTATTTGGGTATGTTTGTAGGCATTGCATTTGGTGGGCATGTCTAATGGCATACATGCTACATGGGTTGTTGTATGATATGATAGGTGTCATTGGTGACCAGTAGAGAGGGAATATTACCTCTGTCAACATAGATATCAAACCATATGTACTGTTAGCATTCAGCAGCCATGGACCTATCTTCCATGTGCATGTGTGTAATGAATGTAGCTACCTGTATGTACAAAAGACAACAACAGCAATGGTATTCTCATTTATGTTGTATGAGTGTGGGATGTACATATCCAGGGCAGATACATCTAAGTCATATCCAACCAAGAGGGTGCTGTTTACTGGTGTACAGCAACAGTCAACTGTGTTAATGCTGACAACATCTGAGGGACCATGGTATGTGTACAACTGACCTGGTTACAAACAGTGGTATTATTGCATTGCATAACACATTATGCAACTGTGTCAGTACATGGTTACTTTGCACAGTTGACGTAGGGCTAGATACAGTCCACCAGTCGAAGGTTATTTGGTGTTCTACCATACTATTTCATACCACATGAATGGATGTGTGTTGGTAGTCTGAGGACATGGTGGTGGATGTATATGAAGATACAACCTCAAATGCAGCTTTTGCCACTGTCACCTGTACCTGACACATCTGTGATGAATTACGTCGGAGTAGTGGTCTTTACTTGTGAGTAGCCTTTATGAATATGTGGACACCACCACATGGAGTCATCCATACCAGTGTCATGGCCCACATGTCTCTATCTGAGTTATATGGTGGTAGTGCTATTGTGCACTACAGAGCCAGGTGTTCCTCACTGCACAGATGTCAGTATTCCTCATTGTAGGGTCTACATTGAGCAAATGGATTATGAAAGCCACACATCTAGCACTGCTTAGCATAAGCATCCAATTGTCTTGTAGGTGTCATGGTATTACTTCTGTGTTTAGGACATGTGCCTTGGAATGCCACTATATGGGTAAATGTGACCTAGGTATTATCCACACTCCCTTGAATCATGGATGCATGTGCTCTGTGACAAAGGCATGTCTTCTTTCAGTCATGACATCCCGGAATGACAGACACTGGACAACATCATAATTACAGCAGGACATTGGCTCATTGTTTTGGTCAAGCAGTTGCCACTTGTACCATGACATCATTGCGAGTGGCAGTATTGTGCTTGGTATCAAATGCTACGTCTAAGGTGATGGACAGCAGCAGACATTGTGTAGATGACCAATGTCAGATATGCTTAGTGGAGCGGTCCTGCTAATAATGACAACTACTAACACAGCCGGTGTCATCTTGACACCTGCACCTCAGTACCATTAGACAATGGGGCTCATATATTATGCTTGCACATGCCACTGTTCCAAGTATAATGCCACTGTCCACAACATGATATCAATGTATGCCTTTCAGGGCAGCAATGTGTGTGTGTGACATATGCTGTAGTTAGCATCCACCTGTGTGTCCCAGTTAACCTATTGTCTGTCACTTCCACACATGCATGATTGTGTATATTTCACATATATATGGCAGTACTTCATGTACATGTATGCATGTGTATCACACAGCACAGAAGCAGATATATCATTTACAGGCCACATACAGGTATCTGGTAGTAAACCTGTATGATGTGCATATATAATGACAGTTAAGATGTACATAGCTGTAAACCTGTGTGTTTACAATAGGAGTCCATTACAATGTGTTCTGTACATCTAAGTGTATGAGCATGCACACTGTGGCCTTCTGTGGCTAGAATCGGAGTGCATCCTAAACCGCCTTGTGCTACTAAGTGTATGAGCATACCCACTGCCACTTTGTATAATTTGAGTCAGTGCATCCAACAAGCCCTTTGTTTCTAAATGTATGAGCATGCCCAGTATAACCTTGTGTAGCTGTAGTCATAGTGCATCCCAAACGGCCCTGTGCTACTAAGTTTATGAGCCCACTGTGACCTTGTGTAATTGAAGTCAATGCATCCAAACAAGTCCTGTGATTCTATGTGTATGAGCATGACCACTGTAACCCTGTATAGTAATAGTAGTTGTTCATTCCACAGATGGACATTGTGCTACAACTATACCTCTTGGGCCTACCTATGTCTTACCTGCAGATGATGTGACTTGTTTGTGCATACAGGTTGTAATGGACTCCTACTTTAAACACGCAGGTTTACAGCTATGTGCATCTTAACTGTCAGTATCCCTGTTGATGTCCTCAATCTTAGAAGGGCATTCTGACTACCTTGAAATGTGTAATCTCTGTGTTGCATTTCGTAACTGTGTAGTACTGTAATAGTGATCTGTAGATAGGCAGGAGTTCTGATCCCACTATCCTATTGTAAACACACAGGTTTACAGCTATGTACATCTTAACTGGCAACTGTGTGTGTGTGAGTGTCAGCAAATGGCTGAGTGTGGCTGTGTGTGTGTGTATTTGTGTCTGCATCCTGTCATGACAGCGGGTTTTACTGCTTTCCAAAGAGAAACCACCTTTTGCACTGGTCTTTATCCTTATCATCTGCTAAACCACCCTTTTTCCCCCTCCCCACTGCAAGGAATCAGTCCTGTGATGTCACCCAGTGCAGAAGCAGAATCAGAGTAAGTGTAATTGTATGGGTTCTATGGCACATACCCCAACTGCATACCACTCTACTAGTTACCTTTACATAGGCAAGACTTGTAAGCACAATACTGGCAAGTGTGTGTGTTTGTGTGTGTATGACCACCCTGTAGCCAGGTATACACATGTGTTATGTCTTTTAACATGCTGCACACCATGGTAGTCATCTGTGGTGAGTGGAGTCTACATATTATTACATAGTTAGGAATAGAAAAGAATAGACAGTCAAGAATGACTACTGTTGGGTATGTTGTTTTCCTGTGCCACTGTCGAGCAGTAACACAGATGTGGCCCCCGGGGTGTATGTCCATACCCATCAATCCGCCATCCAAACCCCACAATCCCCAGGGTATATTTCCTTAGCTATCATTCCCCACCCCAAACACGACATACACAACAACCATCCCTTCTCTGGCAAACTGATTAAGATTTAAATTTTATAAAACAAGAGTTGCTTCTGTTTTGTGTACACATCAATTCCTTTGGAACCCTTCTGTGTCACAAAGGGTGTTCAGACATGTTTATATATATGGCTATAGCTGTGTATATGTATATATATATATATATATATATATATATATATATATATATATATATATATATATATATATATATGTGTGTGTGTGTGTGTGTGTGTGTGTGTGTGTGTGTATGTGTGTGTGTATACACGTATTCCGTAAGTGCATATATGTATTTAGTATTTACAGTTGTACATATGTAGACTTGTTTCACAGAGTACAGTACATTCAAGGGTACTGTACATATGTACGCAAAGTGACTGTCCCATTTGTTTTCAGTACTGTGGAATACCTGTAGTAAAATGTGTATTATAAAAACCATGAAACATGTATGCAGCCCAGATGGCTTAGTGTTAAGTCCAGTGACCTTGGTGTGCATGGTCCAGGGTTCAAGACCTGCAAGGGTTGTTGATAATGTCATTTAGGACTGAATAAGACACTTTTCAGCAGGTATAAATGTGTTTTTTGCAACAGTAAGCAGTGGGCACACACAGGTAAAAGACATGTACAACTCACAGTACACTTGAAATGCCCTTCTTTGGCAATCCTGTTGATGTCACCAACCTAGACGTACACCTCTGGGACTGCTGTAATTCAGTAATCTCTGTAGTGTGTCCTGTAACTGCGTAATGCTGTAGTGTGATAAACTAGTTTGGTAGGTGTTCTAATCCCAGACTTATCAACTGTGTGTGTGTCTCTGTCTGCCTGAGAAGGGAACAATGCTTTTTAGAGTATGCACACTCCTTACAATTCACATACTCAGCTTTGGCAAGGGTGCTGATGTCACCCACCTAGAAATACACCTCTGGGACTGCTGCAACCCAGTAATTTATGTAGCACGTCCTGTAACTGTGTAATGCTGTAGTGTGATAAACTAGTTTGGTAGGTGTCCTAATCCCAGACTTGCCAACTGTGTGTGTGTGTGTGTGTGTGTGTGTGTGTGTGTGTGTGTGTGTGTGTGTGTGTGTGTGTGTGTGTCTGCCTGAGAAGGGAACAATGCTTTTTAGAGTATGCACACTCCTTACAATTCACATACTGAACTTTGGCAAGGGTGCTGATGTCACACACCTAGAAATACACCTCTGGGACTGCTATAACCCAGTAATCTCTGTAGTGCATCAGGTAACTGCATACAGCTGGAGTGTGATTTAGAACCGTGGTAGGGTTCCATCCACAACAATGGCAGTTATGTGTTTTCTGTGTGTTTCAATGTCTGTGTAGGGAGCAATGCATTATAGCCTACTCAGTCACAGGACATTTACAATGCCCTACACTGGTGATCCTGCTGATGTCATTCCTTGTCAAATACACCTCTGGGGAGTAATTCTCATGGTGCGTCCTATAACATCTCCATGCAGTAATGTGATATAGATCTTGGTCATTGGTTCTATACCCACACGTGTGAGTTGGGGGTGTGTTGTGTGTATCTCACTGTCTGTTTTGTGAGCAATGCATTTTGGGTTATTCACTTGCAGCAAATTTGAATTGCCCTACTTTGGTAACCCTGCTGATGTCATTCCTTGTGAAATACACCTTTGGGGATGGGGTAGCCCAGTAATCTCCATAGCGTGTGCTATAACTGCATAATATTGTAGTGTGATAAACTAGTTAGGTAGGAGTTCTATTCCAAGATGTGGCTAGTGTGTGTTTGATAGTCAGAGCCTGTGTGGAGGTGGCTGTGAGTGGTTTTTGTAGTTTTCCTATATGGTGGCCATATTATATGTCACAATGTCCACCTCACGAGAATTACAGATTTCAATCAGCCAAGAGACTGTGTTGGCAAGCCATACCCCTACATCTGGCAAAAGGCCTGGTAAACAAAATAAGCACCCCTACTATTACCCAGAATACGGTCTGACCCCATGTGTCATACACAAACACACTTGCCTAGAAAATCCCGCTATGTTGCTATTACCCTGCACATTGTTGACAGATAGTAAGTATGGTGTGAATGCAATGAGCTGCAGAGGGTATGGCACCCTGTCCACCAGTACAATAGGCATATAATTGCGGACAATGCACCTTCACTATGCTCCCCACTGGACGCCTGCAACATATGTGGTGACATCAAATGTGATCCACAAAGGACATACAATATCTTACACAAATTCCCTGTATTGACAGATGCCACTGACACCAGGGAATACCTGTATCATGCTATCAATGCAAGTGCAGGGTCAACCTGCTGTCTATTAGTTGTCTATTAGCAGGTCCTGCCACAACAGGCCAGGATTGGCACATCTGATGATAACAGTCTGTGTACACAACATGTGTCAGGCAAGCCAGGTACACTTAAACATGTCACTGTACATTAATGTGGGATGTGCACATCCCAGGCAATGTCCATGTCAAGGACTATCAACACACAGACATGGCATGCATTGCAAAGCAATGGCCACACACAATGGTAACCAGGATGACAGGACAGTTAATACAATATCCATCTGTGTGGGACGTTGCAGACACTACACCCCTGAACCACACTGCAGACCATTGTCAGGTGGCCTGATGCCAAGGATTACCCCTCACCTAGCCTTGTACATCCATCTTACACAACCAACCACTACACACCCCTGAAGCAATGCACACATGCATGTCAGTAGTGGCACCTTGTGTTTGCATGTGGGGTATGATGCTCCCAACCACAGTCACATCCAGTATAACTCCCATTGGCATACTGACTGATGTCAGACACGTTCACATGCCCTAGCCCAAAAAACCTCAGAATAACCCCTGTGGTGCATGTAATACCTGTGCATTACTGTAGTGTGGCAAACTAAGTAGTTAGGAAGTGTATTTGTGAGCCTGCCAAAGTGTACCAATGTGTCTGAGTCCTTTAGAGAATGTGGTTGTGTTGACAATGACATCTGTTCATGTGGACAGCCATGTGTGCTACACCTAATGTATGTCTACTATATCTCTGTTGCAGATGTCGCTCACCAGCACACATATATGTTCTTACAGCTCACCAACATGTCAGCTATGTGGCACATGGAGTAACTGCATGCACTTGTAATAATAATGGCTAGTCAGTCAGGAGTTTGAACAATTGTGCCAGTAGGTGTGTGACAGATGATGCTTAGGTTTTAGTCTCGCAGCCCTTCTCTGATGTACTTTGCCTCTGTCTGTCCCTCATACACATTCTCTGGTGGATGTGGAGATGTACACCTGCTCAGCAGCACCTTCTGTTTTGTAAGTGATGGTCATGGTCAGGTGATGGCCTCTGCACATATTGCAGTCCTCCTCTAGCTGATTGCATGTGGAACAGCTGTAGTGACATTCCCATAGTCAATTACATGAAAACACAGTACAATATCTAGGAACATCATGTTGGTATTTGCCCATGACAGTCGCTGTGAGTGGATCCTGGATCTGGTGTTTAGTAAACAGCACCACAGATGAAATCTGGATATTCCTCAAATGACATACACTGTGGAAAATAGCCTAAAGATGGGAGGGTGATGTGCCAGACATGACTACAGCATGTATGTGTAGCTATGCTTCATTCAGACTACTGCCAATTTAACAAGTTGTGGGTGGTAATGGCTAGTCTGCATGTTTTAATAACTGACAAGACAGTGCTCTGTTTGTGAGGAAACTCCTATCTGTAGGGTCATCTGTGGACTGGTCTGTGTGTGGATCCATTTGTTTCTTGTGTTAGTCACAGAACACACATCTGTAAACTGCAGAAGCATAGTGTGAGGATTGCAGTCAATACATGGTGACAGTGATGAGAGTTACTGCCATCGCATCCCTGACTGGACATACGTCACATGAAACAGTGGTATGACAGTCACTGTCTGAGGTTATCACAGTGACATGCCAATAGTGGGCCACTGTTCATAGCTGCAGTCACAAGTCATCTACGCTTTGGACAGATGTCATACAGTATATATGCATGTGTTGTGCTCCCTCTGCAAATGTATGACATTTGTTGTCTTGGGTTGATGGTAATATCTATGCATGCTGTTATAAGTAATCCTGAATACTGTTGACTATTACTAAGCCTTATCTGTGTTAAAACTGCAACACCATAGGCTGCATGGGATTGGAGGTCCCGGCAGAACCACCTGTCCCACTTCAGCTGGCCATGGCACCGGGCACCAGCACATCTGGGGCCCAGCCTTGGACCTCCACCTCTGTTGGCTCTTCACCAACTTCTGTCGGAACCGCCACCCATCAGCTATCATACAGTCCAGGCCATGGTGCATAGGGGGCTCAATAAGGGGTTTTGATGCCAGCTACACCAGCTCGAGGGCAGAGTGTCACATTTAGAGGGTGAGCCTGCCCATCCTAGACAGCCCCCAGCACAGCCACCTTTGCGG
Source organism: Protopterus annectens (assembly GCF_019279795.1). Lineage (NCBI taxonomy): Eukaryota > Metazoa > Chordata > Ceratodontiformes > Protopteridae > Protopterus > Protopterus annectens. The sequence continues at coordinate 817,448,853 of NC_056751.1, read as the reverse complement.
CTGTGATGGTGCAGTAGTGGCTGCCCATGGGTGGGGACCTCAGTCCCACTGTTTCCATTTGGAGGCTCATGGGCTTGTGGCTGCCAAACACACCTCCCCATAAAAGGTGTATACCCCCCACATGTGTCATATACCGCCCCTGTATGCTGTCTTGTCTGTCATCCTACCCAACCTATCCTGCATGAGCATACCTACTCTCCTTCTCCAACAACCCACTCTCACCTTACAAAAACAGAAACAAAAGGCCAATCTGTTCCCAGAACAACTTTTGTCCCATACATAGCTGTCCATTTCACACATGTGTCCACTGGACACCTGTAACCTTTTTAACTTGCATCACAACATACTACTGTTGTCCTCACCCCTCTCTCAGGCACATGATCCTGGTATGCACATGACTCCTAAAGTTTCCAGGTACATGTGATGCAGATGACCCCATTGTACACATGACACTACTGGTCCCTTTATGGTTACCCCATTTAACTTTTTAATGATGATGATGTTGCACACAGCACCTTGCAAGAGAACTGTTCTCACATAATGATTGGACGGGAACTGTTTTGTTACTGTAAATGAAATGCTCAAAGTAATGTATTTGGGCAATGTACAAATGTCTGCATGTATTAATGACACGTCTATCTGAGAGAGTCTTGATATTACATAGGACAACATCACTACATAATACAGGAGTTGCTGATATTTCCCTTTTCATTCTTTTTTACTGCTTTGTTGTCACATGGTATGTTCTTGATATATCTATATATATATTTATATCTATGTATGTAGATATATCTGGACATAAACACACACACATACATCTATATAGTGGAATATATTTCCTATACTGTTAAATGACTGTGCTGAATGCTATGTTTGTGATAACATCCAACATCTGTATATCTGCCATGGCTTAGTGGTAGATCACATTGGCTGTGGTGTGCAGGAGCCTGGTTTCGAGCCTTGCAGAGGCCGTTTATTTTGTTGCTGGGCAGACCAAGGGCCTTTGGATACGGAGTGATTAAGGCACTTTTAAGCAGTTGTGAGCAGGTGTGCACAGGTTTGCGTGACGGTAAGCAGTAGTTACTTTTGGTTACAGTTCCTTACACTCAATTACCTTCTTGATTCCTTAACCTGTGTAGGCAGTGCTTACCCCCACACAAACAGGCTGCAACCCACTCACTGCTGCTTAAAAGTGTTTATTCTCACTTACCCCTGTGCTAATTTCTTTAAAAGAAAAGAAAAAAGGGGTGATAGGAAAGTGCTGAAAAAAGGGGCACAAAGAGGGAAAGACAATAGGCAAGGTAGCTAGGGATGTGCAGGAAGGGTGTAGGGAAAGGTCCATAGCTGTCCATTTCTTCTACAACAACGGCTGTGCATATGCAATAAATTCGGCGGTACATTTGGACACCCACAACCCTGAGAGAGGGGAGAGGACAACAATCGTATGTTGTGATGCCAATTAGAAACATTTACATGTGTCCAGTGGACATGTGTGCGAAATGAACAGCTATGTATGGGGCATGCTTTTTTTGCGGGAACAGATTGCCCTTATTTTCTTTTACTTTTAGGTGAGAGTGGGATGTTGGGGAAGGAGAGTAGGTATGATCAAGAAGGATAGGTTGGGTAGGATGACAGACAAGACAAACAAGATGCATACATGGGGTGGTATATGACACATGGGGGGGGACCTTGGATGGGGAGGGGTGTTTGGAAGTCTCAAGCCCATGAGCCCACAAATGGAAACAGTGGGACTGAGGTCCCCACCCATGGGCAGTCACCACTGCACCTTCACAGCCCAGAATTTGGCTGTGTAGGAGGGGCAGGCTCACCCTCTAGTTGTGTCACTTGGCCCTCAAACTGGCATAAGCGGTCTCAAATCTCCCAGTTGAGCTCCCTATGCACCACCGCCTGGACCGGTTTCTGTCCGCTCCCAGGGGGGGGGCCGAGCCCCATCCCCTGTGGCGGTTGCACCCGAAGGTGGTGCAGGGCCAACGGACGAGGAGGTCCCAGGCTAAGACCCAGATGTGCTGGTGCCCGGTGCCATGGCCAGCTGAGGTGGGACAGGTGGGTCTGCTGGGACCGGCCTTCCCATACAAGCTATGTTGTAGCATGTTTAAGGCAGATATGGGTTATTAATAGTCAACAGCATTCATGATTAGTTATAACAGCATGCATAGGTATTCCCATTACCCAGGGCACCAGATATAAAATAGTTGCAGAGCAGGCAGAACACATGCATATATGGGTAAACAGTGGCCATTACAACAACATGCAAGTTTCATTGATGGCAACAGGACACCAATATGAGGGTGTTTTAACATGGCACATGCATAGAAACAAATGTGAATATTTATAAACCAATAAGACATATGTCCCAACAAAGGTAAGGAGTGTAGACATACCAAATGAGTTGTGTAAATCGGTTTTTTTGCACATATGGTAAGGGTGAGAGAGAGAGAGTTCAATTAACAACTAATAAATCCTTGTCGTTTACACAACATTCATAGTCACTGCAGTGGTCTGTCCCTTACATGTATTATTACACTACCCAATGGCATTATATTGTACAATGGTATGTGTGTAGATTAATACGTATGGGACCTATGTCTTACGTACAGGTTTGACAAGATGCAGGTGTAATGCAACATGTTTTGAGACTGCTGACTGCTGTCATACACTTTGGATGAGATGCTGGGATGACAGGTATGTTTGCATGTACATTATCTGACTATGTACAAGTCTGACTATCAGTTATATGTCATTTACAGCTGCCTACATTTCTTGGATCATCACACTAATTTGTCAGGGGAATAGGACAAAAGCCAGGTGATGTGGGCCATTTATCAGGATATACTGGGCAGATTGGAACAGTTGACTGGGCAGATTGTAACAGTTCATAGGTTCATAGGTTCATACTAGGCTATCTGCCCTAGGGCATTTATAAGCCTAGCCAGAATGTGTTTGGCTTTCGCCACCCATTTTAAATGAATTTTGCTATGCCCTTTTTCGAGGTTAGTATACTGTGCCTCTGTCTAACAGTGACACAGAAGACATGACATTTTCAGTTAGATTTGTACAGAACCCTACATTTGGTGTAGCATACTCACATTTCTGGGGATCTAATAAACAAGCTACTCCTGTGCCAGATTTACTTATGCATGCCAGCCAGTAACTGACTGTTGAGGACTGTATATAGGTTCATAGGTTCATACTAGGCTATCTGCCCTAGGGCATGAGGGGTATGAATATGCATACCACTTTCTATTTGAGCATTCTAGCATAATCTGTACAGCTGTTAAGTGTATATATGCATACAGTTTTCTCTCTGAACATTCTAACAAACTGTGTGCAATTGTGTGGAATGATTATGCATACAACTCACTGGTACTCCTGGGATCCAAAGCCCTGCTGTGTGTGACAAAAGCATTACAGTTAAGATCACTGTACAATATGCTATCAGGCAATTGTTGTGAGGCTTTGCAATGTATTTAGTCTAGTATGACTGACCTGTTTGCACTTCCAACATTGTTATACAGCACTTTATACACATTTTATCTGCATACCACAGTGTGGGTAACACTGCTTACTACAACAGTACTATTTAATAACTCCAACAGTACAACAACATATGACTGCAGAGTAAACAGAAGAAATGCAGGGGTTACACCTTTATTCGCAGCATATTACACAAATCTGTATACTGGTCCAACACTTTCTAAGGCTCTTACATTTATTTGTTATGAGAGTGCATGCAGGCTATTTAGTAACCTGCCTCGCTACGCATCCTTTGCAGCCTAGCATCATAGGCTTGCTGGTTCACAGCATGCTCATCTGCAGCTGTCAGAGAAATACAGTGATATTTAGCCATACCTATCCATAGTATACACAAGCTAGGCAATTATTAACTATGTAGTGGAAGGAGTACTTACTCAGTTCTGGGGCATTCTGCATCTGCCTTGCTTCTTAGATCCACTGTTCCAGGACACCCCCCCCACCGCTTCAGGTCTGCATGGTGGTGTCTGACCTGCTCACCTGTCTGGGGGATACCTGTGGCACTAGTGAGGTCACGGGCGAGACTGTCACAGGCCTCTGTTTTGTACTGCGAGCCCTGGTACTGGCCCTGTAGTAGTCTCCTGCCATAGTGGTTTACCAGGAGCCATACCATGAATTTGGACTCCTGGATGCCCCAGCGCTGAGCTCTAAAGTGAGTGCCTTCTCCCACTCCAGCCATTCTGCCTGCAGGGGGATGCTACAACCAGTTATGAGCCATATTCTCGCCTCTTCGGTTTAAGTAGGGCCAGATTCCCGCACTTTTCCGTAATTGGCCGGTTTCAAAAAGGCTAAGCTATGTCTTATTCATTACAGGTTATATATGTGTCTGGTATCCATCATTCTTGTGTACATACACTGTATGGGGTCCTGAGGACTTCATAACTTTATTACAGTGGCACCTCAACTCTATGTTTACTGCAGTACTCCAATTCACATACATATCATCTGTGGCAGGTTATAGAACATTACACTGTACATAGATTCGGTTCACATGTTTGATTTGATTTCCCTGTGGTGAGGACTAGTTTCCTGATGCCTCCTTTATATGTATTGCTATCATGGAGTAGTGGTTAACTACTGTGACTGTGATGTACAGGGTCCTGAGTTCTAGACTTGCAGAGTCTGTTCATTTTGTTGTTGGCCAGAACACGAGCTGTTGGGTACAGAGTGATTTAGGCACTTTAAACCAGTTATGAACGGGTGTGTGTGGGTTTGTGCGGAGCTAAGCAATGTTAACCTCTGGTTACAGTTTCTTACACTCAGTTAGCCTCTGCATTGCTTAACCGGTGTCATACTCGTATACCGGCAGCCAAACAGGCTTACACCCGCTTGCTCCCGCACTTGCAAATGCACTGCATTTGGTGTTTGCATCTGACACTCACACCCCTGGGTTGGGGTGAGGACTACAATAATACCTTGTGATGCCTATTACATCGGCTTACATGCCTACAGTGGGGTGTTGTGACCATGTGTTTGCAGATGTTGTGTAGTGGGTTATGCAATGACATATGGTCATACCGTACTTAGCCATTTAAACTGGACTGTGCTGCAGTGGGACCCATATCGGGAATGGCTGCCCATTACGCATAAGCATGCCAGTCAACTGTACAGAATCTAAGGCCTGTCCAGAGTTTGCTTCATACTATTGGTGTGTTCCTATTACAATCTGCACCTGTCTGGCAAATACCTGTGAACTGACACCATTAAATACAGACAAGTAATTGGGTTTAGGACCCCACATCCTTCAGCCGAGTCATGCTAATGCATATCTATTATTCTCTCAGCTTTCTAAGGTTGTAAGTGGAGTATGTGCTTTCTGTCCCTATTTGTTCCACCAATGGTTTATGTTCTGCCCAGTGGTTTTGCTCTTAGGTGTTGAGAGGTATGGGCATAAGCTCTGCCCATTTCGGAATATTACTTAGATCCCTGGGGCGGTCCTAATACAACTGCACCAGCCAACACCTGCACGCCTAGGCCCATAATTGCATACTCATAGTTCCCCCATCTGCCTCTCCTCTACATCACTCATCCTTACTGTGAGTGCAGGTGGGGTCTAACCACACAACTACACACTGCCCACTCTCCATGTGTCAGGACCCATGTCATACATTGTGTCGACCCATGGGTTATCAGGCTTGCACAACCTACTGGTCCGTGTACGCCTACAGCCTGGTTTGATGAATCATTACAGGGACTGACTCCGATGATCAGTAATTTTTTGGGTGTCCCACAAGGGACATTGATGTCTTTGTTTCAAGATTAGACCTGGCAGGTCTCTCCCACTGGTAGTATCCTGCCTGGGGTCTGGGAAGCAATGGTGTGTTTACTTGTATCGTGTGTTTGTATGTTTCACCTGTCTAGGTGGGGATGGTTGATGCTACATGTTAAACGTTTGTTGATTGGACCCCTCACCCCCATTTGCACGGCCTGTGAACATATGTAATTCATAACCTCTGTATCATATCCTAGCTATTTACATGTGTATATTTACAGACACACACACACACACACACACACACACACACATATATATCTACATTACTATATACAGATATATCTGTATATGAATGCATACATGTATATATATATTGCTGTCTATGTATATCTAAACATATATGGGTGTATGGGTGTGTCCATATGTATATATCTATATGTGGATATGTATATGTATTCTGTCTCTGTATGTATACATTTGTACTATGGAGAAGGAGAAGTATATCTCCATGTCGCTATGGGTAGATATGCACACACATTTTTCTACATATATACATCTACATCTGGTTATTCTATTCTCTGCCATGTAAATTAGACATGCAGTGGGACTCATAGCGGGTGTGGTTGCTCATTGGGCGACGTCTCTGCCCAATGACCACTTTTGCTCACATCCCTGGGGCTGTCCGTATAGGCCCACATCAGCCAACACCTGCACACCTAGACCCATAACTAGCTGCCTATAGTTCTCACACCCGCTCCTCCTCTACTGCACCCATCCTTACTCTGGGTGCAGGTCGGATCTGAACGCATCACTACATGCTGCCCACTCTCCATTTCACAGGACCCATGTCGTATGTTGTCTCAACCCATGGGTCATCACGCTTTCCCAGCCTTGTATTCTGGGTATGTACACACCCCAGCCAGAATGGTCATCGGCTTCCTTTGATTATAGGTCAATTTTTGGGGCATCCCGCAAAGGACGCTCCTGTCTGTTCCAAGATTAGATTTCATGGGTGCAATCTGCCCCCCCCCCCGGTTGTATCCTGCCTGTGGTCTGGGGAGCAGTGGACTATTTACATTGTTTGTGGGTTTGTGTGTATGTTTCCTCAGTCCGGCTGGGAGCGGGGAGGTCATGCTACGTGTTACATGTTTCTTGCTTGGGCCCCTCACTTCCATTGGCATAGCTTGTGAACATATGTCATTCTTGTGTGCTGTTTCCTATCATAGCTGTATATCTGTGTATATCTACACACACACACACACACACACACATATATATATATATATATATATATATATATATATATATATATATATATATATATATATATGTCTGCAACCATATATATACATGCTTACTGGTGCTTATATATGCTTACTACTGCTTATTTATGCTTAAACCTGCTTACTAGTGCTTTATTCATTATGACACTGACACTTCACTCCAGTTCACTTTTAATTGTTAAAATAAGAAAACAATAATAAAACAGCCACCAAGGACTAAACATAAGTCTTCACTATTTTAATAAAATGCAGATCCAAATAACTAAGCGCTTTCACCAGGCATAAACCGCTGCCAGGATAGTGAAGACCGACGTTTAGTCCTTGGTCACTGTTTTATTATTTTTTCTTATTTCAAGTGTTGAGTGGTGGTTTATCCATTTGGATTTCTTTGTTTTTTTCACTTTTAACTGTTATTATGTAGGTTATACAGCAGACAGATGTCAAAATATGTTCATATACAGATTACCAATGGAAAATGGTATGTGCTGCACTGGGATTCGGAACGGGAATGTCTGTTCGTTAGGCGGATGCTCTAACCACTGCACTATTGCTGTGCTGCTTCATTTGCATATATACCCATATACCCATGGATCCTAGTTCCCCAAACACCCACCCCAACACTTCACTGACTCAGCAGTCATCCATTCTCCAGTTGGATACATGGTGTATCCACACCACTACACATTGGCCACTCCCTACTCCTGTAGACCCATCCCATGGGTTGACTCACTCCAAGTATCCTCAGACATCCCAATAGTTTAGTCCACACACATTGGTGAAATGAGTGACCAATAGGACACTATTCACAATTTTTGGGTTGTCCCACCTGGGACACATGTCTTTATTTCAAGATTAGACTCTATACTTCATTACATCATTACTCCCATTAACAAGACACTACAATAAATTAATAACTATGACTATGTGGTAATGCACACATTACACATGAGAGCTAATAATGTATGAGTTCGGCGAAATTATATTACAAATAGGACCGGTTTAGTGATTGGCGTTGCCATAGCAGGCAGATCACAGGAATGATTCCATGTGTGAGAAAGCCCTCATATTTGATTTTTTGAGAACAGCACTGACTTCAGAGAATGTACACACTTCTGCATTTTTGCAGATTTGTCCCTTCCCTCTTATGGCACAACCTATTATTCTATCTACTGTCGAGGTTTGTAGGGGCACTTTCATGTTATTTATGTCTGCAAAAGGAATGAATGTGTTACAGGGAATGTACTTCTACATATAGATGTATGCATGTGTGTATGCATATATACTTATAACGAACTCGCTGACCTCCACGGGGCGGTCCAATTAGAACCAGGCCATCCAACCCTGACATGCCTGGATCCATAATTTCATACCCATGGTTCCTCCACCCCACCTGAGTTCGACATACACGCAAACCATCCATTCTCCAGTTGCTATCACAGCCATGACACACCTCCACACATTTCCCTCTCCCCAGCGTTAGGGGTCCTACACGTATGTTGTCCCAACCCATGTATCATCAGGCTCTCCCACCATTTAGTCCTTGAACATACCTGCTCTTGCTTGTGTAATGGTCTGAGGTCTAACCATCCTAGCAATTTTTGGGTAGTCCCACCAGGGACTACCCTGTGATTGTAAAGTAGACTTAGCAGATCAACAATGTTACTCCCACTGGTAGTGTCCTGCCTCTGGTGTGAGTAGCAGTGCTTTGCTCACCCCTGCCAAGCTTGATATGACATATGCTGACAGCACTAAATAATACTAGAGTTGCTGTTGATTCCCTTCATATTCTTTTTGTATGCTTTATTGTCACGACATTCATTCTTCATAGTTGTGTATATATATATATATATATATATATATATATATATATATATATATATATATATATATATATATTACATATCTGTACATACACATGCACATACATCTACATAATTATATACATTTCCTATGCTGGGCACTGCTTACACCCATGCAAACGCACTCAGACTTGCTTACTGGTACTTATATATGTTTACTACTGCTTATTTGTGCTTACGCCTGCTTACTAGTGCCTTATTCATTATGACACTATCACTTAGATTGAATGACATTAGTTAAATATTTCATGCGGTACTCCAGTTCACATTTACATGTTATTATGTAGGTTATACAGCAAAATGATGTACAAATATGTTCATATACACATTCCACATAGAAAATGATATGTGTTATAGTGGGACTCGAACCATGAATGCCTGTTCGTTAGGTGGATGCTCTAACCACTACACTATTGACATTAAAGTTGATTCTGCATGTTCTTTTCTATTTGGATGATATTGATGTGTAAGCTACACTAAGCATGGGGCGGGGACATGCAAACATGCTGCCCTTCGCTTACGCTTTCAATAATGAAGCAATACAAATGTAAAATAGGGACACGGGGGAATCTAATTGCGATAGTTCTAGGGATGGGGCTCAACATTCCACTACGTGCTTGAGTGTTTATTACTTTGATTTTATTTCAGTGTTCGTGGACACTCTTGTATGCTTAGCATACATTTCAGTATCCACAGACACTGACTTAATTGCTTACTATTAGAGGCGGGCTCTAATAGTAAGCATAGTAGGTTGTGCAACAGTGGGAGCATGTTTATGCCTCCATAGAGCACTTAAACATGCCCCCTGCACTCACACACGTTTCCTGTGCACATCGAGGGTGCAGCAGCGCCCCCTCATAAATATTCATATGGCACTGCTGCACCATCTGTAAGGAGGATGCTCGGCGCAAGGCTAAAATCATCCTTGTGCTGAGCTTCATGAATCCCGGGATGTATTTTTGTTAGTGCACTCATGTGACAAAAAGTCTTCCCAGGATCTATCAATTCTTTCCAGTATTACGTATGTGTCAATTTGTTGTTTAATGTATGAGTTATGAACCACACAGATAACATTCTTCTATCAAAAAATGGCAATATTCCTACTGGTGAATATCCCCATGGCTTGAAGCTTAGCATTTACATAATCTGCTATAATACTTTTGCACATTGATAACTGGTGTCATTTAATAAGATGTCAACATTGTGAGACAATTTAAATTAAATTCCAGCCATTGTAATAATTGATTTTCAAGCATACACACACATATAACCACAAACACACACACACACACACACAGACACACACACACACACACACACACACACACACACACACACACACACACACAACACAATGCACTCCAACGCAGACTCACTACATATATGCATATTCTGTGAAAATGTGTGTGTGTGTGTGTGTGTGTGTGTGTGTGTGTTTGTGCTCATGTCGCTATGCACATATAGTGTACCATTATCAATTTGGTAATATATATATATATATATATATATATATATATATATATATATATATATATATATATATATATACACACACACACACACAGTGGATATAAAAAGTGTACACACCCGTTAAAATGTTTTTGTGATATAAAAAATGAGACCACAATAAATTATTTCAAAACTTTTCCCACCTTTAATGTGACCTATAACCTGTACAATTCAATTAAAAAAAAACAAAACAAATCTGTTAGGGGAAAAATATAAAAAATAAAAAACTTACAATGAGCCGGTTGCGTGCGTGTGCATACCCTTAAACTAATACTTTGTTAAAACACCTTTTGATTTAAATACATCACTCGGTCTTTTTGGGTACACACCTGACATCAATTAAAGAGACTCTGATTAACACCAAATAAAGTTCAGCTGTCCTAGTAGGATTTTCCTTACATTTACTCATTTGCCTGGTACAATAAAAGCCATGGTTCTCAGAGAACTTACAAAGCATCAAAGGTATCTCATTGTTGAGAGGTATCAGTCAGGAGAAGGGTACAGAAAATTTTCTACAGCACTGGATATACCATGGAACACAGTGAAGACAGTTATCAAAAAGTGGAGAAAATATGGGACAACAGTGATGTTGCAAAGAACTGGACGCCCATCTAAAATTGATGAAAAGATAAGATGAAAACTGGTCAGGGAGGCTGCCAAGAGACCTACAGCAACACTGAAAGAGCTAGAGGAATTTATGGCAAGTACTGGTTGTAACTACATGTGACAGCAATCTCCCATATTCTCCATATGTCTGGGCTATAAGGTAGGGTTGCAAGATGGAAGCCTTTTCTTACACAGAAAAACATCCAGGCCTGGCTAAAATTTGCAAAACAATACACCAAGTCTCCCAAAAGCATGTGGGAAAATGTGTTATGGTCTGTTGAGACCAAGGTTGAACTTTTTGTCCACAATTCCAAAAGGTACATTTGGTGCAAAAACAACACTTCGCATCACAAAAAGAACACCATCCCCATGGTGAAGCATGGTGTTGGCAATATCATGCTTTGGGGTTACTTTTCCTCAGCTGGACCTGAGGATTTAGTCAAGGTGGAGGGAATTATGAACAGTTCGAAATACCAGTCACTTTTGCCCCAACACCTTCAGGCATTTGCTAGAAAGCTGAAGATGAAGAGGAATTTCACCTTTCAACATGACAATGATCCCAGGCATACATCTAAATCAACAAAAGAATGGTTCCACCAGAAGAAAATTAAAGTTTTGGAATGGTCCAGCCAGAGCCCAGACTTAATTTCAATAGAAAATCTGTGTGGTGACCTGAAGAGGGTTGTGCACAACAGATGCCCTAACAATCTGACAGATTTGGAGCACGTTTGCAAGGAAGAGTGGGCAGATATTGCCAAGTCAAGATGTGCCATGTTGATAGATTCCTATCCAAAAAGACTGAATGCTGTAATAAAATCAAAAGGTGCTTCAGCAAAGTATTAGTTTAAGGATGCACACACTTATGCAACCACCTTATTGTACATTTTTTATTTTTTATATTTTTTCCCCTAACAGATTTTTTTTTTCAATTGAATTGTATAGGTTATAGGTCACATTAATGGTGAGAAAAGTTTTGAAGTGATTTATCGTGGTCTAATTTTTTATATATATCACAAAAACCTGGCATTTTAGCAGGTGTGTGTGCACTTTTTACACACACACATACACACACACACACACACACACACACACACACACACACACACACACACACACACACACACACACACACACACACACCATTTAACATGGATGTGGACAAGGGTTTGGCTCATTTGGCAGGTTGCCAGGCTAGCAGTCTTAGAGCCCTTACAAGCCTAGCCATGTTAATCCCAAGTTTCTCTAACTATCCTTATTAAGTGAACAGATTTTGCAGAGCTAGTCTATGGTCAACACTGACTCACCCTCTCAAAGAGGAACATGGGTACCACCTCTGGAGTGAATATGCAGTCTCCAATCCATTTGTCCAGGCTGCACTTGAATAGGGTCAGTGAGCGGCTCTGCATCAAGTGAATTAGAAGTCTGCTCTAGAGGAACAGCAGTCTATCCAGCTGTCCAGCTTGTTCTGTTAATGTCACAGGCAAGGTTAACATCCCTAGAGTGAATGACTCTTGTGCCATCAGATTTGTGTATGTGAAGCATATTCATCAAGGCAGGGTCTGAGACTGCCCTGTAGGCCAGGCAAAAGTTTCCTCTCATCAGCCTATAGAATACAGAGTACAGTAACAGAGCTTTTAGTCTATGCATGCACGTCATGGTTTGCAGGCCCTGTATTTTCTTGGTGAGGAACCTCTGTGGTCTCTCCAGCTGCTGCAGGCGCCTGGTGAGGTACATGCAGAAGGGAGCATTGTACTCTATTACTGATCTGATGAGGATTGAATACAGTGGAGCTATAACATCCTTAGATCTGGATGTGATGCCCTGACTTAAGAATGTTTGCAATGCAGAATGCTTTCCTTACCATACAGGAAACTTGGAGGTTGAAGTTCAGATTGCTATCTACCTGTGTTCCTAGGTCTCACACTACTGGGTTTGAGCTTAAGGGAGTGTTGTAAATACTTTATTTAGCAGGGAATTCTACTTTTCCAAAGGGAATAATAATGCATTTTTTTGCATTTAGTTTTATCCCATGGCTTTGGCACCATTCATTTCTCTGTGTTAGCCCTTCCTGTAGTATGTTAACATAATTGGGTGACTTATTGATTGCACCCAATTTGCAATAATCACTGAACTTGGTAAGCCAAAGGCTGACTAATTTAGCCTGAACTTCCAATAAGTAAATTCTGAACAGTAAAGGGCTCAGCACAGAACCTTGTGGTATGCCACTGGTGACATGTTTATGGTAGAGGTGCAGTTACCATCATTGACAATATGTGTTCTGTCAGTGAGCCAATTGGCTAATCATATAGTGACACAAAGGTTAATCCCTAACTGAGAGAGTTTTTCAATGATACCTAAATGGGGGGATTGTGTGAAAAGCCTTGGCCAGGTCAAGATAGGCAGTATGCACTGTCTTAACTTTACCCAGGACTTTAGTGACTTTCCTGAAGAAATCCACAAGGTTTAATAAGCATGATCTACCCTCAATGAAGCCAAATTGGGCTGAGTCTAGATTTTGAATGTTGCCTATGTCCTTGTTGATAAGGTCCATGATGGTTCTTTCCATGGCCTTGCAGATTAGACTGGTTATACTTATAGGTCTATAGTTCCTAGGATCTGTTGATGCCCCCCCGTTTGTGTAAGGGGATTGCTGTTCTCCATTCTACAGGAACATAGCCAGTTTTGAGGCTACGGTTAAAGAGAGTACTAAGTGGGTTTGCTAGGTCCTGTTTTAGATTGCTTAGTAAGCATCCTGGGATGTTATCTGGTCCTATTGATGCCGTGTTTTTGGCCTTGGAGAGCACAAATAAGACCTGATCTCTAGAGATGCCAGGCAGAGAACTAGTGTTGCATATGCTTTGGGGTATGACTGGTGGGGCTAGTGGGTGAATTTTGCACCAAATCTGTCAGCTAGCAGGTTGGAGATTTCTTCCAGTGCAGTATGAGTGGTATCATCAATTACTGGATCTGTGCAAAGTTGGGAATTCCCTTGGAGGTTTCAAGTGTAATTAAACAATGCCTTATGTTTTCCTTAGCTAGGGACAGTTTTTTAGCTTCATACTTAACGTTTAGAGGATTTCACGAGATTTCTGATTTGCTTGTTCAATTTGCGGAGGGAATTATTCCTTTGCTGAGTCAGTTCCCACTTATTCTTAGACATCAGTTTCTTCATCTTGTTATATAAACTATATAAACTTGAGGTCGACCAGGGAGGCTTTTTTTTTCTCAGGCGGACCTGGTTTTGATCCAGTCAGGTACAGCGAAGTCTATAGAACTGCTTAAGTGTTTGTACAGGGCATCTGACTACACCACTGTATAGCAGTCATTGTTGTCTGGGAGTGTGGGGGCTATATCATTTTTATACCATCACTTAGTAGTCTGAAGTTAGCTTTGGAAAAGTTCTTTTTTTTTTTTTTTACTGCTTTGGAGGTGTTATGTCCAATAGTCACTTCAAACAAGACACTTTTATGGCCCAACCTTACCAGGGAAGGCATCACACAGGGGAGTGCAGTAACTTCCCATGTTGGTTAGTACTGTGTCTAGGGCATTTGAGCTGCTTCTCTGGGTGCAGACTATCTGTTCCAGAGCATTTGAATTAACAAAGTCCAGGAACCTCTAGGCAATCGTGTTTGTGCTTGTATTATGTCACCCAGTTGATGGAAGGATAGTTGAAATCACCCATGACTAAGGTGTTCGGCTGTATGGAGAGGGATTACAGTAGGTCCAGGTAGGTGGTGTGCTTTTCTTTGTTCATGGTGGGGGACCTACAGCTAGCAATGATGTGGGAGGGCATTTTGACTAGTTATTGGACATGGAGTAGTTCAAGAGAATCATACTGTTTGACAAGTCTCGAAGTGTATTTGGCTTTAATCAAGATGGATACCCCTCCACCTTTGGTACTTCACTCTCATTTTATGGTCTGATCATGTGGAAGGCATTGTAGCCTTGCTCAGTTGCGGTACTCTCAATGGCCTTGAACCTTGCCTCAGTGACTGCACAGACAGTATCTTCCAAGGTGAGAAGTGCTTCCAGGGAGTGCACCTTCATGTTTAGATTTCTAGTATTAAGTAACAGAACTTGAGTTTGCCTCAGGTAGATTTTGTTACCTTGGAATGTTTGTTGTTTTGACATTGCCTAAAAATGGCACTATGGGGGAGGTAATTGGCTTTGCCAGTATCTGAAAGCCTAGAGGAGACAAGTGCAGACCATATCTGGCAATGCAGTATGATCTGTCAACCGTCAGCCCAAGGTGACAGAAATTGGATTACCCTGATTACCCCTGGACTAACACCAGAAGGTAAGCCAATTGCTGAAGTAGATCATTTCTTGTTTATACTGTGGCATCATCCTGGGAGAATGTAGAATGCTGCTTAGGGCTAGGGTCAAACCTGAATGGGACACATAGTCTGAGAGTTCAGTCATGTCTCTCTTCATATAGTCCAGAGAGGTATGTCTCAAGTCATTCACCCCAACATGAACTATGACCAAGTCATAACAGTACTTATTGTTGAGTGACGTGAGTGCATGTGTGATCTGATGGACCTGGCATCTAGCAGGCAGCTGACCATAACCTTCTCCTTGTCCAGCCTGGTGAGAGAAACATTTGTCTGTCTTATTATGAAGTTGCCTATGACCAGGACATTTGGTTTAGAGATGTTTTGCCTTAGGGGTTTATTCATTAGGTTCATAGGTAGGTACTAGGCTATCTGCCCGAAGGCATTTATAAGCCTAGCCAGAATGTGTTGGCTTTCGCCACCTGTTAGATTAGTTCCCTGTGCTTCTGTCCAGCAGAGCCATTGAAGTGATCCCTGGGGTAAACTTTCTGTTTCCCATCCACTCGTCAAGGTTTCTCTTGTAGAGGGTTAGGGAGGAGCTCTGCCTAATGTAGTCATTGAGACACATTTGTATGTGTTATTATGTGTAGTGGTTTCTATTTATGCAACAGTGTGTGCACTTTATGTTTGTGAGGTCTCTGAATTTTTGGTAGACTTGAGTACCTCTGTGTATGTTGGTGTATGTCTCAGGGCTAGATTGACCAGTTTTTGCAATAATACTATCAAGGGTTGTTAAATTGAGGGTTGTGGATGATAGGTGTGACAATTCAGTGCACAACTAAGTTGCCTTTAGCGCAATAGAGAAGCTTGTGAGGGTTCCACTGACAGTTGTCTAGGGAAAAATTGTGTTTCAAGGTGTTTGCGTCTGTACAGGGGCACCGATAACCTCGGTTGGGTGATGTGCAGCGACGAGCAAACGCAAGGCTTAAATACAGGTGGAATTAAACAGTTTTAATGTGGAATTATTCAGATGACTTTTACTTTTGCAGAGATTATGCATATTCACTGATATTGTTGGACTGTAATGACAGAAGTTTGAGTGCCCTTTTATGGCTGAAATGTTCTGAATTTGGCAGTTTTGTCATTATTGGTTCATATGCTTTGTTTCATTGGTTACAGGAAAAAATGTACAAAACTACAAATTTAAAGCATGCTCTAACAAGTTGTACTATATTATACAAGCAATATAATTTAATTCAATAAGGAGGGTGAATCAAAATCATGCCTGCATGTTTGCATGCTCCTAAAAATGTGTGCAAGTGGCCTGTGATTTGAGGCTAAAGGTAAATTTAATCCACCATTGGCCAGATCCATTTTATTTGAATGTGGGTTTGAATGCCTTTTCAGTGAATGTATATTTCAAGGGCAGAGAGATTTACTGTTAAAGCTAAATCTGTTTTCATTGTGAGACTGTATTGGTTTGTTTAGCAAATATCTTTCAGTGTTTTTCCTATAAAATCTGAAATACAAGTTTTAAATTAAATCCAAAAATCTGTAATCACTGCAGAAGTAAAGAAGAACACACTGACAGGTTTAAACAGTGTTTATGATAACTGGGGAGAAATAGCCAAGTAATGGGACACTGAAATGGCTGCATGGGGTGCAGTGGGGTTGGGCTGCTCCAGTGGGGCTGGTGTGTGTGTGTGTGTGGGGGGGGGGGCTGATCCATTACCCTGCCTAAATCCCCATTTGACTATGATCCGGCTCTGAATGTGTGTGTGTGTGTGTCTGTGTGTGTGTGGGGGGGGCTGATCCATTACCCTGCCTAAATCCCCATTTGACTATGATCCGGCTCTGAATGTGTGTGTGTGTGTGTGTGTCTGTGTGTGGGAGCTGATCCATTACCCTGCCTAAATCACCATTTGACTATGATCCGGCTCTGAATGTGTGTGTGTGTGTGTGTCTGTGTGTGTGTGGGGGGGGCTGATCCATTACCCTGCCTAAATCCCCATTTGACTATGATCCGGCTCTGAATGTGTGTGTGTGTGTGTGTCTGTGTGTGTGTGGGGGGGGGGCTGATCCATTACCCTGCCTAAATCCCCATTTGACTATGATCCGCTCTGAATGTGTGTGTGTGTGTGTGTCTGTGTGTGTGTGGGGGGGGGGGCTGATCCATTACCCTGCCTAAATCCCCATTTGACTATGATCCGGCTCTGAATGTGTGTGTGTGTGTGTCTGTGTGTGTGTGGGGGGGCTGATCCATTACCCTGCCTAAATCCCCATTTGACTATGATCCGGCTCTGAATGTGTGTGTGTGTGTGTGTCTGTGTGTGGGGGGGGGGGCTGATTCATTACCCTGCCTAAATCCCCATTTGACTATGATCCGGCTCTGAATGTGTGTGTGTCTGTGTGTGTGGGGGGGTGCTGATCCATTACCCTGCCTAAATCCCCATTTGACTATGATCCGGCTCTGAATGTGTGTGTGTGTGTGTGTCTGTGTGTGTGTGGGGGGGGGGGCTGATCCATTACCCTGCCTAAATCCCCATTTGACTATGATCCGGCTCTGAATGTGTGTGTGTGTGTGTGTCTGTGTGTGTGTGTGGCTGATCCATTACCCTGCCTAAATCCCCATTTGACTATGATCCAGCTCTGAATGTGTGTGTGTGTGTGTCTGTGTGTGTGGGGGGGGCTGATCCATTACCCTGCCTAAATCCCCATTTGACTATGATCCGGCTCTGAATGTGTGTGTGTGTGTGTCTGTGTGTGGGGGGGGGGCTGATCCATTACCCTGCCTAAATCCCCATTTGACTATGGTCCGGCTCTGAATGTGTGTGTGTGTGTGTGTCTGTGTGTGGGGGGGCCTGATCCATTACCCTGCCTAAATCCCCATTTGACTATGATCCGGCTCTGAATGTGTGTGTGTGTGTGTCTGTGTGTGTGTGGGGGGGGCTGATCCATTACCCTGCCTAAATCCCCATTTGACTATGATCCGGCTCTGAATGTGTGTGTGTGTGTGTGTGTGTGGGGGCTGATCCATTACCCTGCCTAAATCCCCATTTGACTATGATCCGGCTCTGAATGTGTGTGTGTGTGTGTCTGTGTGTGGGGGCTGATCCATTACCCTGCCTAAATCCCCATTTGACTATGATCCGGCTCTGAATGTGTGTGTGTGTGTGTCTGTGTATGTGTGGGGGCTGATCCATTACCCTGCCTAAATCCCCATTTGACTATGATCCAGCTCTGAATGTGTGTGTGTGTGTGTGTCTGTGTGTGGGGGCTGATCCATTACCCTGCCTAAATCCCCATTTGACTATGATCCGGCTCTGAATGTGTGTGTGTCTGTGTGTGGGGGGGGGGGCTGATCCATTACCCTGCCTAAATCCCCATTTGACTATGATCCGGCTCTGAATGTGTGTGTGTGTGTCTGTGTGTGGGGGCTGATCCATTACCCTGCCTAAATCCCCATTTGACTATGATCCGGCTCTGAATGTGTGTGTGTGTGTGTCTGTGTGTGGGGGCTGATCCATTACCCAGCCTAAATCCCCATTTTACTATGATCCGGCTCTGAATGTGTGTGTGTGTGTGTGTCTGTGTGTGGGGCTGATCCATTACCCTGCCTAAATCCCCATTTGACTATGATCCCGCTCTGAATGTGTGTGTGTGTGTGTCTGTGTGTGTGTGGGGGGGCTGATCCATTACCCTGCCTAAATCCCCATTTGACTATGATCCGGCTCTGAATGTGTGTGTGTGTGTGTGTGTCTGTGTGTGTGTGGGGGGGGGGCTGATCCATTACCCTGCCTAAATCCCCATTTGACTATGATCCGGCTCTGAATGTGTGTGTGTGTGTGTGTGTGTGTGTGTGTGTGGGGGGGCTGATCCATTACCCTGCCTAAATCCCCATTTGACTATGATCCGGCTCTGAATGTGTGTGTGTGTGTGTGTGTGTGTGTGTGTGTGGGGGGGGCTGATCCATTACCCTGCCTAAATCCCCATTTGACTATGATCCGGCTCTGAATGTGTGTGTGTGTGTGTGTGTGTGGGGGGGGGGGGCTGATCCATTACCCTGCCTAAATCCCCATTTGACTATGATCCGGCTCTGAATGTACGGACAATCAGTTATGGCTGCAGCCCCTGATTGTGTTGTGTTGGCATTTACTACTGAACTCTGCTTTTATTGCCAGAACTTCTTGGTGACTTCTAAAAAGTTTTGTCAGGAAGTATATGTTTTTGTAGCTATTGCTGGGTTATTCTTTCATTTATACTGATGTCAACAGAGTAGGAGGATATTGTGAATAGATGTAGAAAACAGGTGAAAAAGCAGTAAAGCACACGTGCTATAGCTGATGTTAGGGAGCAAATGAAGACAGAGGGTATAAGTGTTGGTAAAACACCGGAAGCAATTGCAACTACTGTAACAAGTTAGTATATCTGGAAGAACAAACCACTAGTTTGCCCCTGGAAATAAAATCATGTCTGATATTTTGGTACACAATGCTACATATGCCAAAAGCTTGCTAACCTTAAATAAAACTTCCAACAGGTACTGTGAGCCTATCATTTCTCCAGTGCAAAAGATATTGATAATTATAAAAGTAAGGATAAAAAAACTCCTTGCGTGGATTCTAAAGAAAAGTTGACTTTGCTAACCCAGAATTTTGAAGGGTTTCAGCTTTTAGTCACAAACCTCATCAGTTTTACATTGCTTTAAAAAAACTAATAAGGAAGGGTCAAAGAAAAAAAGGTTAACACACCTGAAAACAACAGGAGATTCACCATCTGATTAGTGCAATGGAAATCTGTGAACATGCTGGCTGACATATTTTAAATCCTTTAAGCTGTATGTGTTCTGCAAATAAAGAAAGAACTGAGAAATTTGAATTGAAATCTGAGGGGAAAAAAAAAGAAATCTGAGTTTGTTTGAGGGGGGCTGGGACCCCTGGGATTCTGAAGTTTGCCACTACTGCAGCTGCTGAGTGACTTGATTTAGGATAAGAAAGTTCCTCAATGTCTATTTGGTTAATACACTCCAGTGAAGTGTCAACTCTAGACTAGACATTGCTGTTAAAAAGGATAATTAGTAAGGCAGATAAAGCATTATATAATAACTATAAAAATCAATCAGAGGAGTTTTAAAAAGATCAGAAAGAGAAATTTGAGAAGCAATTCACATAGGGACATACATGATTGCCAAGAATGCAAAGTCCAGAAGGTTTGGATTCTTGCTTAGAAGTCGCTGCACAGGTATTTTCATATCCCAAGCAAACATCAAATCAGTTTTCCGAGGGTTGATAGCAAATGTTGGGGGTGTGATAAAGAAAAAGAGGTAACTAGCAATATGTTTTTTTAATTCACTGCAGAATACTCTAATTAGAAATATTGGGGGAGCAAATGACTGTAACTTAGGAAATGATTCTTTTGTGCTGTGACACAGGGTCTGAATTGCCTAAACATAGTAACGCCTTATTAAATGTAATTATACTTGTTGCCAAGAAAAACAATTACTAGAAAATGGAAATAAAAATCTAAACCTACTGTATTTGAAGTATGGAATATTGCAAAAGAGATAGGAACTGGAAATGGGATCTTTAGAAAATAAATGGAATTTGTGGGAAATATACATGCAAAATAATGTTCAAGGCGAGGAGTGAAGTTTAATGGAAGGCAGCAAATGGGCGATTTATATGGGTCTATATCATCAGGACGAACTTTAATGACCTAAGGCTCAGAACTTCGAACACACATAAAAAAACGTAAAAAAAAAAAAAAATGCTCTATGCAGGGGGGCAAGTCGTCCTGCACCCCCCACACCCTCCACTACTTAAATGTACCAACTACGTGGTTGTACTACAATGCAGTAAGGGGAAATCCTCCCTTTCCGTGCTCTATGGCGATCTCCATTATATGCTTCGTGATTAATGATTCGAAGTTGTAAGACTTCGATCATATAATAGGAACCCTAATTATATAATGTCAGAGTAAAAGAGAGTTGT
The DNA here is from genome assembly GCF_019279795.1 of Protopterus annectens. Lineage (NCBI taxonomy): Eukaryota > Metazoa > Chordata > Ceratodontiformes > Protopteridae > Protopterus > Protopterus annectens. The sequence continues at coordinate 817,427,565 of NC_056751.1, read as the reverse complement.
TATAAAGAAATAAAACTTATATGTAATGTATAGTGTAGGTACAAGAAAAACAATGTAAATATGGTTAGTTTTCTTTTCTATTAATGTATGTGTACCTATGTCTTAAGTGATAACTTAATAAATGTGTTAAAAAAAAGATAGAAACTGCAGAAAGGAAACATTTGAATGGCTGTATTCGTTACTCGCTGCTTACTGTTAACTATTACCTGTAGCTCAATGGCTTTACAGCCTTCTGCTTGAACCTGGTGCTACTTATGTGTAAGGAAACAAATGAACTGAAAAATAGAATGGAGGATGCAGCACCAAGGATCTCAAAATGAGATTGCTGCAGCTGCTTTAGGATTACTTGAGTCAGATTGGTTATCTCCAACACTCCAGTCTTCACATCATTGTGCTCGTTTGCATCCTAAATGAGCAGTGTCAGTGGTGTGAAAGTACCTTTTGTGCTGAAAAAATGGAAAGTTGTAGGTAAGTGGATTGCTGCAACCACAGTGCTGCATTACGGGGTGCTGCACACCTAAGTGTGCTGTCCTTTGGATAAGATGTTAAAATGAGGTCCCATCTGCATGAATTGGTGGTAGCACAGGTGGATTTAAAAGATCCCACAGCACCTATGAAAAAGTGCAGTGCCCTGCTGCCCTGGCTAAATTATCCCTGCAGTGCAAATGCCACCTTGGGTCTTTACTGAAAATAGGCCACTAGCCTAGTGGGACAAACCTATTTACCAAAGGATCAATTCAAATAATTCCCTGCACTGCTTTTTTTCCCATTCCTTATTGTTTCCATCTTGTTTATCTTCTTCCTGCTGCCTGACTGGTCTGAGCCTGTCTTTTTTCAACTGTGCCCAGAACTTGACTGAGCTGGGGAAGCAAAGTTCATGGAGCTGCCTACTAAATTAGGTATATTTTCCTGCTTAAGGATGTATTAGCTTCTACCACTGGGTAAGTTATCTAGAGATTTCTCTCAGCATGACTACATACTGAGCTCTACTGAAGATGAGTTATTGATTGGATTCTGGTGTCATTACTGGCTTAATGGACATCTCTGGACTTTATTAGCCTACTCCAGTGTTGTGGAGACTTGTTGCAGCATGACCACTGACCAGGTTTCAGTGTTATTTGTATTTTTTCTCTACAGTATAAAAGTGTTTGTCCTAGTGCTCAGTTAGGCAGTTAAAATGATTATCTCTCCATATTTTGCATCATCCAAAGATTTAAGGTGGACTATTTATTCAATGTTTAATATTGTTTTGAATACATGGATCATAACACATTATATATGCATTGTATTTTAGTTTTCACACTTGGACACAAATGGAGCTGCAGTGTGTTTTTTTCAGACTCCATTGTTAATTTGATAGTTACTTTTAATATTATACTGCTTTATTATTATTATTATTTTATGATAGGTTTTAATTTTTTTTCCTCATGTACAGTATATCTTTTACATAATTGCATTTTAACCTTAGATTAGGTAATGTCTCTTGTCAATTTTTATACTTTCGGGCAACATCACTTGCCTTAAGGTCTTTCTTAATATTATGTTTACCCCATTAGTGTTACAGCTTTGTAGAAGTTTGTGAATCTTGGAAAACATCATGGAGATAGAAGAGGCCAGAAAATCCTGCATCTGCATGAGAGGTGGTTCAACTGAGGGCCCAGCACCTGTCATCCTATCTTTCCATGCCATGTAGACAGCTTTTATTTTAGTAGCAGGTGTTATCCCTAAGGCTCAACCTTTACCATATCTTTCCAGACTTGGGCCCAGTAGGCCCATCTAGAAGCATTCAGGCAAAAAACATCAACCATGAAGATGGAGGGACTGGAGTGTCACCTCAGTCTCCACAGTGGAGAATTTTAGTTTATTTGTACTCTTTCCAGCAGAATATGCAGAACTTTTCTGCTTTGTCTGTTTCTGGATGTTGCTCTGTATCTATGGAAAGCACTGGTATTAACAACTTATTCATGACTGGCCCTGAAAACCTTTTCATCACCAGTCTCCTCCCTCTCATATAGCTTGCTGTTTGTATATCTGACAGTCATATATGTCTAGCCACAATCTTAAGGTAATGTCAGGCACATACGTTTACTGAGCAAACATCCCCATGGTACACCACCTATAACACTGCAGCTGACCAAGGTGACATAACTGCTTCCTTTTAAGGTTAAAAATATTTTTGCACATGAGATATATGTCTAAAGTATACAATAGGCATTCTTTTTTCTTGAAACTTATATCACAAGACCAGCCAGAATGTATTGAACTGGGCTTTGAGTATGTGCCTCCCATTATGCTAAATAATCCTTCAACCTAAAATTTGTCATAACCTTGCAGTATCCATCTCAATACACCTTTCTAAAAAAGTATCAGCCAACTTATTTCATACTGGGTATATGACTACAATAGCAGTTAAAAGCAGCTGTACTTGCCAAAATGAACTTATAAAATGTAGTATTTGACTTGTGCAGGCACAGCTTTACTTTGTCTTAACAATTACTCTCAGGTTTAACTGAGGCAGGCTCACAAGTTGCTGCTCTAAGAGTTCCTCCATTGTGCGATAGTTCTCAGCGCCTTTCTTCGTGCTTATGTGGTGCAAATTCACCTATCTGAGCAAGATGATTATGCTAATTAGGGCTCAACTTATTATTCTTTTTGAACCAGTTAACTGGTGCACCAAGATAACATGCTAAAAATGACGTTCAGCTCTACTCAGTTCTATGAGCACACCTGAATTCCATAAAATCAATCTCAAATCCAAACATCACACTATAAAACAGTTTTAATAAAATATATAACAAAAACGTAGCACAAGAGCAAAAGCAAGGGTCAAATCTAATATTCAAAGCCAGATACTTTTATTGATAAAACAATGGATAAGCGCTTTCGCTATAAAATAGCTTCATCAGATCAGATTATATATTTACTGGTTGTTTCCACAAGAGCATTTACCAGTGAGAGCAGTAGTTTGGATTTTCTGAGTTTTAATAAAATGCTGAAGTAAAAATGTATAAATACAAAGCTTTCAAGCCCAGAGCTCTTTCTCAATTGTCATTAGACATTGAGAAAGAGTTGTGGGCTTGTAAAGTTTGTATTTATACATTTTTTACTTCAGCGTTTTATTAAAACTGTTTTATAGTGTGACACTTGAATTTGACATTGCTTTTATGCATTTTGGTGATTCCTTGGATCCTTTGGCTGCTTATCTAAGGTTTTTTGGAGTAACACCTGAATCCCTACAGGCAGCACTGTGAGTGTGTGTGGTCCATATCATGCTCATGCTTCTAGATGGAGATTTGTAATTCCACATATAACATTATGCAGATGGTCAATGTAGTGCCCACTTCTACAATAGAATATAGAGGAATACAGGAGTGCCATATTTCACACCTTACAGTGCCATTGTGAATCATTTAAATACAGTAACTGTTTTACCCTGGCCCACCATCTGCCATGCAAATGAGTTGAACAGTCTTTGCCTGTTGTGCTGCAAACGGTATATGTGATAATGGGTGTAGGCATGACTTTTCTGCCATTTTTGTTCTGATTCTTCTAGCTGAGATATCATGGCTGGATTAGCAGAAGATACTGCCTTTATTAGAGTACAGAGGTTGTATGTAGAGGAGACCAAAATCTTTCACCATTTCTTCCAATAAGATTACAGACAGAGGCTCTTGCAGAAGGGCTATCAAAGGCCTCTGTATAGGTTTGAGGCCTGGAATATTATAGCTCAGGCTTTAAGCCATGCCAAGGGAATCCCATGCATGAGAGAAGAGTGATGTCTCCATTAGAGTGATATGAGGTGTAAAATAGTGTGTGCGTGTGTGTGTGTGTGTGTGTGTGTGTGTGTGTGTGTGTGTGTGTGTGTGTGTGTGTGTGTGTGTGTGTGTGTGTGTGTGTGTGTGTGTGTGTGTGTGTGTGTGTGTGTGTGTGTGTGTGTGTGAGCATGAAAAAAGGACCAGAAATGAATTAAAGTTAATGAAAACTTGCGTGAATGATTTATTTTATAAAAAAGATAAAATGGAGCATTACAAGAGCACAAACTGCATTATTAAACAAGCGAGAGGCACAAAAGGTTTATTAATTAAACAAAATATTTAGAGTTAAGATGTTTGATAAAACGATTATCAGAAAAGCACATAAGGGGTTCAGAATTACCTTGGAACTGCGAAACAAGCATGTTTAGAGTAAAATGAGCACAAGAAAAGTACAATGAGCATGAAAAGTGATTAAACGAGCAAGGTGAATGTAATAAGGACAAAAAGGGGCACACTAAGCATAAATTAAACAAGGTGACTGCATGAGTTTTTTGGCAAAGTGCTGTGCTTTGGCATAACTACTATTTCACATTGTATTCAGGGCATAACTAGAGTTATTCAAAGTATCTCAAAGTATGTAAAAGTGTTTACAGTGCGTGCTTATTACTGTACATTTATTCCAAAGAGTTTATTTGTGTGCAAAGTGTCACTATTTCATAAAATACAGTCAAAATACAGCCATTTCAAAAAGTTTCTTGTGCTGGGTGTGCCTATTTGCAAAGTGCTGCCATTACAGAATGTTTCTTGCACTGTAAAGAGTTATTTCACAAAGTGCAGTCATTTTGGCAAAGTTTCAGTGTCTTGTACTGTTTGTTTGCAAAGTGTAGTTGTGTTGAAATGTTTCTGGCTCTGAGCTTCTTCTGCCCAGTTCATTCGCACAGTGTGGTTACTTTGAAATGTTTCTTACACTGATGAGGTGATTTCATACAGTACAGTGATTTCAAGAGTATTACAGTGCCCGAGAGACTTATTACACAGAGTTCAGTTATTCAGAGGCTTGTTGTGCTACTGGACATAGTTATAAATACTGGCATAAATTTCTGGCTTATGTATATGTGTGTGTCCATGCATACTTTGCAATACCTTTGCTGGTATGTGTTAATATGGCAGATGGATTTTGAAAACCATCACCATTGGTGTTTAATCAGAATATTGCAGAGAACTGCAGAATATTTGAGAAAGAGTACAATATTTTTATACAAGCAGCTTAATGTAACAAGGATGCACATACCAGGTCATTCATTTTGATAAACCTAGCTGGGTCAGAGGTCATTGAAAGGGAGCATTCATTTGTGTATGCACCAGCAGTATATGAGGGAGAAAGTGAAAACTGTCATATTTTTGTACAGGTTGAATCAAGGGAAGACCCTGAGTGTTTGAAGTGCAGGTTTAAGGAAATGTATAACCCCCAGATAAATATTACTTTAGAGAGGCATTTGTTTTACACAAGAGATCAAACACCCGAGGAAACATTTGCAGTTTACATTACTGACCTGAGAAACAAAGCTAAAATGTGTTGGTTTGGTGACTTAAAAGATGAGTTAATAAAGGACAGGCTTGTGTGTGGTATAATAGTGCTGCAGTGAGAAAGATTTTGCTTCATGTCAGTGATTTAACACTGAGCAAAGCTATTGAGGTTTGTCAAATCCATGAAGTTACAGAAAGGCGCATAAGTATAATTGCAAGTGATAACAGCATGGTTTCAGCAGGCCTCAGAGCAAATGTAGACAGCATGCTACATGTGGCTAGCAGAAGCAGGCCTAAGCACATGTCAGCTGCAACTCCTGGAGACCCTGTAGTTTTCCATCAAGTTCTAAGAAAAGGACATGCTCAGTGCAGTACAAGGGTGAGTCACCTAAACCCAAATCCAGATTTATTGCTGTCACAATTGTGGGGGCAATCATGAGTCTAAAAGAGAAAAATGCTTAGCATTTGGTTAGCAATTCCACAAGTGTAAAAAATGGAACCAATTTCAAAAATTTTGCAAATCAAGTAAACCTCACACAGTTATAAACAAGGGTCATTTGAAAAAGCAAGTTGATCATATAGAGAGCTGCAGTTCTACTTTCTACATAGATGGTGTATCAGTAATTGGTGAAAAGGTTGATGCAGTAAATTTGTTGTCAAAGAATGAAGTGTTTTGTACTGTCCAGATCAATAGTAAATCCACCGAGCTTAAACTAGACACTGGCTCAAAGTGTAATGTTATGCCAGCAGGCACATTTGCTAAGGTGAGAACTAATGAACAACTCAATGTGGTTAGTTGTGTGAAACTTGTTGCTTATGGAGGTGAAGAAATTCAGATTAAAAGCTTAGTATGCCTTCATGTTATTTGGCTAGGAGCTTTTACAGCTTGTTATTCTATGTAGTCTGAAGACCTGTGCAGTTATTAGTGGGTCTCAAGAGACAGTTTGAGAATTAATTTGCTTTCTTTAATCAAAGAAGCTCATCATATAAGCACATATCCTAGTTCCGATTTTACTGAAGCTATTTTCTCAGAGTATACTGATTTTTTTTTATGACAAGTTGGGCAAACTTCCAGTTATGTATTCTATAAAGTTAGATCCAGAGGTCAGTCCAGTAGTCAGACCAGCAAGAGAAGTTCTGATAGCTATGCAGAATAAAGTTAAATCTCAGTAGGATAAAATGGGGCAGCAAGGTGTAATTTGTCCAGTTACAGGACAAACTGAATGGATTTCTTCCATGGTAGCAGTCCACAAAAAAGACTCAGACAAAATCAGAATATGTATTGATCCAAGAGATTTGAACAAAGCATTAAAGATACCACATCATTCAATGTATACAGTCGAGGAAGTTGCAGCCCTAATACCAAATGCCACTGTTTTTTCTGTCTTGGATGCAAAAATATAATTTTGACAAGTGATGCTTGATCACAAATACTCTTTACTAATGACTTTCAGTACCCCATTTGGCATCTACTTGAAAACACCAACACGCCAAAACACAAACGACGAGAACACCGAGACCAGAAGATCGAAAACTGAGATGACCGACAGTTTAAAAGCACGAAACTTCACATGCCCGACAAACCACAATCCCGACAATCAACAAAACAAAACAAATACCTTTTCCGAAAAACACACACACACAACACAAGCACACCAAAAACCTTGCAAACCTACACTAAACCTCACATACACAACTATCTATGCACTAACCCTAACTCAAACCCTAACCCTAAGGTCCGTCACTATCACACACTCACCTAACCCACGCCCCAACCCTAACTCACTTAACCCGCCCCAACCCTAAAGTCTGTCACTATCGCACACTTACCTTACCTGCACCCTAACCCTAACCCACTTAACCCGCCCCAACCATAAAGTCTGTCACTATCGCACACTTACCTTAACATGTCGGTGTTCTCAGCATCGGGCTTTTAAACTGTCGGTTATCTCAGTTGTCGATCTTCTGGTCTCGCTGTTCTCGTCATCAGTGTTTTGGCGTGTCAGCTTTTTCAAGTAGACCCTTTGGCAGATATAGATTCCTCAGGATGCAATGTGGAATAAATTCTGAAAGTGAAGTCTTTCAGAGTGCAATGAGCAAAGTTTTTCAGGTTATCCTTGTGCCATAGTAGTAGATGATTTATTGGTTGGAGGCAATGGTGACGCAGGGCATGACAGAAACCTTAAGAAAGTTCTAGACAGAGCATGTGAACTGAACTTAAAGGTCAATCCTCTGAAGTGCAAATTCAGACTACCAGAAGTTACATATGTAGGTAATTTATTTACTAGCAATGGCTTGGACCAGACCCGTCCAAGCAAGCAGTCATTCTTGAGATGCCAGCACCAGATAATGTTCAGGCTCTACAGTGTTTTCTTGATATGGTCAACTATTTAGGCAAGATTATACCAGACTTCAGTGAGTTGACAACACCTTTGAGATAGCTGATGCACAACAATGGTATATGGTCTTGGTTGGAACAGCACCAGAAACCATTTGAAGACCTTAAGCAGAAAATTACCACCCCACCTACATTAAGATACTATGATGTCAATAAACCAGTAACTCTTTCCTGTGATGCTTCAAAATTTTGTCTTGGTGCAGTTATTCTTCAAGAAGGCAGACCAGCAGACCAGTAGCCTATGCATCTAGAACTCTTACCCAAACTGAAATGCAATATGCTCAAATTGAGAAAGAACTTTTGGCAATAGTATCTGCATGTTCAAAGTTTCATGATTATATCTATGGTTGAGCTATTCAAATTGAAACTGGTCACCAACGTCTAGGTACTATTTTAAAGAAGCCTATGCATTCAGCTTCAGTGAGATTACAAAGAATGATGCTCAAATTGCAAAAGTACAACTTTAAAGTGGTCTATACAAAAGGCAAACTTCTTTATCTGACTGATACCATATTCAGATTGCCCAGAAATACAACGGAACAGCTTCCTGGAGAGAATTTTGACTTTGATGTCATGGAAGTGTATAATTTTTCTACCACGAGACTTGATGAGCTGAGAGATCATACAAAGACTGATCCAATTTTGCAAAACTCAACCACTACATTAATGGAGGATGGCCATCAAAGCAATCTAGTATACCACCTGAAGTGCAAATTTATTTTCCTTACAGAGATGAGATGTTGATGGAAGATGGCATTATTTTCAAAGGTCCTAGAATTGTTGTTCCTGCTTCCTTACAACACAAATATATCCAGATTTTGCATTGTGGTCAGCCAGGTTCTGAATATATCAAAAGAAGGGTGAAAAAATTAGTGTTTTGGCCTTCTCTAGTAAAAGACATTGATAAAGTACGGATTTCTTGTTCAGTATGCAATAGTACTAAACTACCTTTGCAAAAAGAACCACTTCAGCTAAGTCAAGTTCCTAAACTACCTTGGTCAACAGTAGCCACTGATATATTTGAGTGGAACAATCAGCATTACTTAGTGTTGGTAGACTCTTATTTGAACTGGTTTAAGATTTATTTACTACCATAGTAGTCCACACAAATTTATTTCTGACAATGGTACCCAATTTACCAGTCAGTTGTTTCAGAAATTTGCAAAAGAATGTGACTTTGTACATGTTACTAGTAGTCCAGAATATCCACAGTCAAATGGACTTGCTGAACATGCAGTACAGAGTGCAAAGCAATTACTTGAGAGGTCAAAGTGTGACAATACCAATGTCTTTTTGAATTTACTTAATCTCAGAAACATACCCTATGACGATATACTTGGCTCGCCTGCTCAGAGACTTCTAGCTAGGCAAACCAGAAAAACATTGCCTATTAATTCCAGTTTGTTGGGAACTAAAGCTAAGAACAACAGAACAATTAGAGCCCAATTATTCAGAAAGCATTCTTTACAGAAGTCCAGCTATGATAAATTGAGCAGATTTCTTCATCCATTCAAAGTAGGAGAGCCAGAGAGGATACAAACGGCGAACGATTGTGCCCAGACTGGTCAAGTAACAGGTACATGTGCTGAGCCGAGATCCTACTTCGTAGAATCTAAGGGTGTGGAGTACAGGAGAAATCACAGACTCTTCTTCCTGTACCAGAATTGGTACAGCATTGTTCCTGTTATACAGACTCTAGATCTTTGAGCAATCCAGACGATGTTCCTGTTGCAGAACGTGTCTTAACTTCTACTTCCATTTGTGATGATGTTCTTGATGTCCCTAAAGTTGAACATTCAGCAGAGATAGCCCCAGTTGCTAAATCTAATTCTATATTTTACGTCACACAATTTGGTCATATTTCCAAAACTAGTGTGAAATACACCGTGACCTGGACATAACTGTATATGTGTATCTAGTTCTGGACAATTGCATGACAAAGAATTATTGGTATTGATTGCATGTCAACTGACATTGTCAGTATTGCATGACCTATTTCTCAAAGAGGGAGGATGTAGAATAGTGTGTGTGTGTGTGTGTGTGTGTGTGTGTGTGTGTGTGTGTGTGTGTGTGTGTGTGTGTGTGTGTGTGTGTGTGTGTGTGTGGTGTGTCTTTAAGAAGCATTTCAAGGGTGGCACGTGCATATAAATAGCAAGCACGTGCTAGCTTCAGTGCTATTTTGAGAGTGCAGCCAGAGAGTGAGCATGTATGAGTGTGATAGCTAGTTTGTATATAAGTTTATCTAAGTTAAAGTTATTAAGCCTCAATCCTGATGTGTTTGTACATAATAAAGCTGCTTGAACAGAACCCACAAAGACTCTTATATGTTATCCTGAATGGACGAGCGACATGAGGTGAGGGCATCCCCAAATCCTAGGGCAGTTAGAGGATGAAGTTAGACAGCAGGCATGACCTATGTACTGGAAGTAGAACTTATGTTAGTTACATATACAACCTGCCAGTGCATGCCATCCACAGATTTTGCATACTGCCATTTTTGTTCCGTAGCCCCTGTAGCTACAGCAGAGAA